>NC_054545.1:38612154-38646854 GCF_017654505.1 Polyodon spathula
ATAAAGCCATTGTTCACGGATATCATCATTCTTAGAAGATCATTGGCTACATTGGTCAGAATCTGCGCAGAATAATTACTGTAAACACCGCCCACAGTGCAAACGTCCCCGAAACAGACAAGGCCGAATAGGAATATAAGCACCAACCCTCATTAAATGACGTCGATGTTTTTACGCAGTACGTAAAACAGGCAACCCGGAAGAGATTGAGAAGCAGGGCAGGCAAGCATTGTGTTGGAAGACTGGTAAGCACATGTGAAACACGTTTTTTTTTAGAACTTTATCAAATGTAGAATAATACGGGATTTTTTTTTTTTTGCATTAATTTAAGACTTATCGGTAGGATCTGTAATGTGCAAATAATATCGACTCTGGCGTGCAGTTACATATTTTTGTTTCTATTTTTCATATAGGATTACATGTGTATCATTGAATAAAGCGTAATGTTATGTATCATGGATGGTTTTAAAATTATGTGTCGGTTATTGTAATATGACCTGATTTGACATGTACTTGAGTACTTGTGTTGCTGAGTTTAAAAGCATTTTTGTTTATTTTTTTTCACAGAGCAATAGCAGTTACTACGAACTACCATGTACACAACAAACAATAATGCTAATTTGATTCAAGCAATTAAATGATTAATTATGCAACGTGACGTACTTAATTATGCGTCAGTATGGCACTGTGTATTATTTATTTATTTAATTTTATTCATTTTAATTTTTTTTTTCAGATATTGATACAGTATGGAACAGCAACCAGAACCAACCAATGACTCTTTGACAGTTGATAGTATTTTGGAAAACACTGCTGTGATAGAACAAGATAATTGTAACTCCTTAGCTACTAAAACGTTTTCTGTTCAGACATCAGACTCTGGTATGGAAACGCTGCAACTTACTACAGTTATCAATAATGAAGTTGATGCTGAAATCTATGGGTGTAGTGAACATCAGCCAGGTATTGAAGATTTCACAGGTGAGAAAGAAGGAAATGGAAATTTGCTGCCAAAAGGCCCAGAGAAGTTTAGTGACACAGATGTAACGTTTCAAAAACCAGAAGCAAATATTTGTGACTTAAAAACTGATTTGACAAGACAAGCTATTGAGCAGAAGTCCAATGAGGAAGAGATGGAGGTTTCAGTGGCTGCCCACATCCAGTCCTTTAATTTAATGAACTTGCAGATTCTTGATGGAACACAGGAAGCAGCAGGCTTGCTTGTTGAGAAAGATGGAACCCTTCCTCAGGTTCATGTGACTGTGAAGAGTGAAATTCAGGAGAGGGGTGTTATCGAAGGCAGTGACAAAAACACTTCATCTAAAGACTCTTCATCAGAAAGGTTTTTATGCATATTTAAACTTATGGTCGATAGGAACAGTATTTTGTGACAATGTACTGTTGCTGTTTTACAACTCATTCTTCAGTTAAGAGAATTGGGATGTGCTGACAGACTTGGTTCTACAGAGGTGGGAGATTCTGCTGGCATCTCATTTTTAAATTTTACTGACTTGACGTTTTTTATCCTATATTTCCATTAGAGTAAATTATTGTTAATTCTAATTTGGACAAAAAAAACACCCCCAGAAAACTGTTAATTTACAGGAGAGCCCCTTATGGAAGTTGTAGTGTAATAGCTGTTTTTTTTCATTTAGTCACAAACACACCACATCAGATGTCTTGTGCAAAATCCTTGGAGGTAAATGTAGAGCAACTGCATGCTAAATTAAGTTGGATGATATTACTGTAATTGCCTGATCTATTTTTTATTTTATTTAGTGATTCTGATTCTTCCTCCTCCACATCACCCTGTCTTGTGCTTTCTGAAGCAGATGATGATGATGATGACTTTATAGGGCCTGGAAAAGGGAGGAAACCACAGCCTTTAAAAACTAAAGATGAAATTCTACCAGAGGTATGTGTACTGCTCTTTATACTACTATAGACTATGGAATAAAATGGCAATCTGACATGATGTTGGAATAAGTCTGCACATACTAACAGGACAGCATATTTATTTAATGGCTAATAAATGATCATTATTGAGAGGCATTTGTTTTTTATTTAGCTGAAACTGCTCTGGTTAGCAGCTTGTCTTGTAATATTTAGTAGAGCTTTTCTGTTATTGTTTGTTTTTCAGTCTTATTCACACTTCATCAAATTGAGTATTTTGGGCAAGTTGGACTTCCTCAAAGGCAGAGGTGAACTTGTTTAAAAGAAAAACAATATAGTAATGTTTCAAACTAAAACTAGGAGGTGGATGTAGTCTAGCTTTTTTGCACAGCGATAGGAGGGACCATAGTTTACATTTGTAATTATTAATAGGCCTTCTAAATGTTCTCTACCAAATCAACCTCCTTACAGGATTATGATTAAAGCATTAGGAGGAAAAGCCCTTTATTCTTTAGGAGTTTGTTTATACAGAGAGTACTGAATGATCGTTTGTGATACTGTTTGTGTTCGCTGCAGGAGGATGTCCCTTGTAAGGACATCCTCCTAAGACGAATAAAAACTGTATACCATGAACTATCATTTAATATGCTGTTTATACCAGAAATATATCCCATGCTAGATATACCCACACTTGTTATATAAGACAATGTTATAGTCTATTTTTGGAATGGAATAAGCATCCCAGTAACCAATTTATTATTGCAGCTGCAATATAATTCCAGATTTAATCTGCATCTAACGTACATGTGTCAGAAATGTATTTTGATATTTTGATTCATATTAACAACAACAGTTTTAATATAGTAACATAAATTTGTTGTGACAAGACTTACCTGATTGATTGTGACAGCCATCAGTAGGGATAACCATGTCTTCATACTTAGTCTGGGTGTTCATATGTCAAGGGCTGTTTGTTGAAAGGTACTGCCGCTGGTACTAGCAGGCATACTGTACACAAATGCACTTTAAAGACCAGTTTTGCACAGGACTAAAAATCACCACATAAATTGGTGGTTTTGGAATTTGTACAGACGTCTGAAATTTTAGCCCTGTGCAAACTGTCCATTTCTTTTTATCTCAAGTAATTTTTTCAGAGGTCCTCCTGATTTTTTTTACAGTACATCGGGACAGTCTGTAAAATTTTAAACTCAAGTGTCCTGTGTCTTTACTCCCGTGCGAGTCGACCATGTCAGTGTATGTTAGAATTGATCTATCGTTTCTGGGGTATTCGCCTTATAGCAATAACAGCCTTCACAATAAACCTTTGGTTCCGGATTCGGCCCGAATACCTTCTTTTTGAGCAGGGTTCGGATTCGGCCGAATAGTTAGGATTCGGGGAACTGAATCCTATATCTGCCCAGACGCACAAAATACGTCCCTCCAATGTGTGCAGTTCTTTAAATAAGACACAAATCTGGTATTGAACGTAACTGTTATATTTAATAACAAGAACACGTTTGAACTCTGTCACAGCTCTCAACTCCCTATATTACTGGTGGCACACGCACTGAACACGCCACTCAGATGCTGAATGCAAACATACCCCCGTATGCAACAGCGCATCGCATCACACTTTTCAGGGAGTAAAGTTATGCAGTAAACCTGCAATAATATAGTAACAGGAAACTGTTGTAGACTTTTGTGCTTTGCTGCTTTGTCTATTGAACGTGTTGTAGAGATCATACTGAGATTATTAAAATAAAAAAAAAAAAATCGGTGCACAGAAATATATAGTTTTTATAACTTTACAACTGTCAGATGTGCAAGATGCTTTACTAAATTAAATTATGGTATTGTAATCTGCCAGTACAAGTTGAACTATTTGGGAACTGCTGTGTTTTATTAAATTTTTTTTTAATTTTAGTAGCCTATTTTGATATGTGTTAAACACATGGTGGGTTTTATTTTGCAGGGAGATTTACGGTAACTTTTTCCTCATAGCTCTGACTAGGTGTCACGGGTTTTAACGACATTAAATAAAATAGAGGGTTAGACAAAGATGCAGCTCTCCTTTCTTCTAAAGGTAAAGTAAATTGTTCTGTATTTAATTTTCTGTTGGGGGGTGGGGGGGGGGTGGGGACTAGTGGTAAATTGTGTACGATTCAAACTGAAATCGTATTCAAAATTGTAGATTGTGTGCGTTCCTTGTAAGTAGCTGCCAGTCTGTTTTTCCATCGACAGTTTCCTTCAATTTTCTTTAGTTTTTGTAGATTCAGTGTTCGGTATTCTGACAGATCTTTTGAGATGGATTCGGTATTCGACTGAATCCCCAAAACTTGGATTTGGTGCATCCCTAATTACTATAATATTAAAATTTGTACGATCTGTCCTGAGGTTCTCCAACTCAGTACAACGTTTCAATTGTGCATAACCAAATTGGAGACGGGGGGAAAAAAATACACGTAAAGCTACCCCATTATGCTGTTTCTGAAAATGTGGCTTTTGCCACTATTTATTGTGAATAAACTACAATGGCAGGAAGAAACTACAATGGCAGGCATAAAGAAAAAAAAAAGTGATGTCTACTTTTCTGCGTGAAATGCACACACAAACTATGTGTAACTAACTACTTTGTGATAGGCAAAGTAAGGCCTTCACAACCTATTCTGGAATATTGCAGTTTTACATACAATAATTATATGATATAACAGCATTGCAAGTCTTTATACCATTGTTAGGTTTAGCAGATAATTGAGCAGCATGTGTTTGCAAAAGGAAAGCGAAAGTAATTTTTGGATATAACTTCAATATGTTAGTAATGTACAGTGTCATGACAAAGTATTTGCCACCTGTCTGACTTTCTGCATTTTTGTACATTTTTCACATTGAATTTGGTCAGATCTTTTTGTGGGTTGTAGTAGTATACAGAGGGAGTCTGAGAGAAAAAAATGACACCAAAATTTGGTGCTTCTTTCATTTGTTTGGTGTGCAAGGTAATCAAACATGCAATCAGCAGGTGTGAAAAAGTTTTTGCCACTCTGGTTAACTCAACCCAATTAAAGGGACCCCAATTAGGGTCAGCTGTTTGAATACTTTGGTTAACAATCGGGCCTGATTTTTTGGCCAGCCCTGCCCAATATAAATCTGACCTAACTTTGGCCCTTCCCATCAGAGTAAAGTTGTCAGCACACTAGTTCTAGAGGCACATCATGCCACGATCAAAAGAAATTCCTGAAGATCTCCAGATAAAAGTTGTTGATGCCTATCAGTCTGGAAAGGGTTAAAGTCATTTCTAAGGTTCTTGGGCTCCATCAAACCAGTCACAGCCATATTGTCCAAATGGAGAAAGTTTGGGACAGTAGTGAATCTTCCCAGGAATGGCCATCCTACCAAAATCTCGCCAAGAGCAAGGCGTAAAATTGTCCAGGAAGTCACAAAGAACCTTAGAACAACGTCAAGGTATCTGTAGGCCTCTCTCGCCTCGGCTAAGGTCAGTGTTCATGACTCCACCATCAGAAAGACACTGGGTAAAAATGGGATTCATGGCAGAGTAGCAAGGCGGAAACCACTGCTCACTAAGAAGAACATGAATGCTCGTCTCAGGTTTGCCAAAAAGCACCTGGATGGTCCTCAAGAATTCTGGAACAGTATTCTATGGACAGATGAGTCAAAAGTGGAACTTTTTGGCCAGCACAGGCTCTGTTTTGTTTGGTGAAAACCAAACACTGCACATTCCACATTAAGAACCTTGTACCAACGGTCAAGCATGGTGGTGGTAGTGTCATGATTTTGGGATGCTTTACTGCATCAGGACCTGGACGACTTGCCATTATATGACTTGCCATCAAACCATGAATTTTGCTCTTTCAGATAATTCTACAGGAGAATATCAGGCCATCCATCCGTGAGCTGCAGCTGAAGCACAACTGGGTCATGCAGCAAGACAATTATTCGAAACACACAAGCAAGTCTACATCATTTTTAGGAAAATTAGCACTCTGGGGTCACCAACAACATTTAATTTGAGAAACACGATTTTAGACACACATTTTAGTTCTGATGCTGTTCCCAGCTAGAGTAATGGATTTTAGCATTTATTTATTTGTTTTTGTGGTGTAATTAAAATTGACAAATACATATTACCCTGTGGCTCCTTCCAGCTGAGGCTGTTAACATCATCAGACACCTAGGGCCAAAAATCATTATGCAGACATGCAGTTCTGAAAGGGAAATAAATGTTCTCTGAACAGGCTGATTCTCATTTTGACAGTCTCTATACATAAATAAGGTTTCTTTTTTTGTGTGTGTATTATTTTATATTTTTAATTACATCTTAATGGTTGTGTGTTTTCAGTCAAGTATTGTGTGATTATTGACTGAAGTCCAGCCTGCCAGAGCTGTTTAAATGCTAGAAGCTGGGGATGCACAAAGATGTGTAACTGGTCAATTCGGAGTGACCACTTCTGTTCTTTCCAGATTGTGGACACAGTTATCAAACCACCAGTTTGTACACGGAGTGTCCTGAACAAAGTTGTGAGGTGTCAACCACACCAAGCAGTGGCCCATATCTACCCAACAGGCCACTGAGGAATAGGCAGTCCACTCTGCATATGCTCATTATCCACTTCAGGACCCATACGCGACCAGACTGAGAAACAGATTGTATGAGTTCGTTTAAAGTCGATACGACCAGGTATGGCTCCACAATTGCCTCACGACACCAAAGATGCATCTTATGCCTTGATCACCAGAAATGGCAGCTCAGTCAGGCATCTGTTTTGTTCACTGATGAATCAAATGCTCAATGCAACATTGTTGAAAATGACCATTTTGGAGGTGATTCACTTATGGATGGTTGCTGGTTCAATTGGCCCTCTGGTTGGTGTGATGCAAGTTAATGCCTGTTGTCATAGTGCCAGGATTGTCATAATTAACTTGAGAAAGAAACTAAAGAAGTTATGAACTGGCTGGCAAGAAGTCTGGGTCTTAATCCTGTAGAACATCTTTGGTACGTTCTAGGGCATTGTATTTGTCAGCATTTAACCCTCCATGTGACATCAGTGTTTAAGTGAAGAACGGGACATGATTCCTCAAGACGTTGCTCGTCGTCTGAGAAGAAGCATGCCCTGTTGTGGAGATTGCTTTAATGCCGAGACATTCATTTGGTTTATTTTAAGAAAAAATTTACTCAGGCAAAACTTCAGCCAATTGTTAATGCATTTGGTGTTAACACACAACGTTATGAAGAACGAATGACAAATCAAACCCAGTATGCAATGGCATGTACTGTATGTAGTCTGTTATAAATTAGTGTATTAATGTAAAGCTGGCATTTTTCTATTTTTAAATGGTACTTTTATTATTTTCATAAATGTTAAGCTTGTTTTAAAAAATAAACTGAACAACAGATGTAATTTAACCTGTGTTTGTGTTTAAATATACTAATCCAGTTGAATTTAACTATACATCAGTACAGTATATCTTTCAGATAGTTGACAAAATACTATTGGTTGTCACCCACTTATGACATTTTACTTTGAAAAGAGATATAGATTCAGGTTTTATAACCCTGGACAAAGAGCTTGTTGCAAAGGTTAAAATGACAGATACAGTTAAAGTCAATCAGTTTATCAAAGCATCTTATCTGTTCTGCCTGAAAAGCCCTGCTGTTCATTTATATTTAGTATTTTCACAGTTTAAAGTAGGCAGCTATTGGATGTCATTCAAACTGTCTCTTCTAGATTTTAATATCATTTTAAAAATATCCTAGAACATTTAAGTTCTGGCAGAGCTGTAGGTTGGTAGTGTCGGTTTCTTGTAGCTTAAGACTGGAATAATGGAGTCAAAGGAAAAGTTTGTAGTGTTTAAAAAAAGCATAACAGGATTTCTGAGTGAAAATATTCTAGCATTACTTATTTCTGCTTGTATGATTTTAGTCATAACTAGGGCGTTGAGTTGTGCTTGGTTTAAACCGATTTCCCCCCCGAATGCTTTTTTGCTATGAGTTTTTTTGGATAGGTATCTACTAGCTTTGCTAAGTAGGATGGTAACATATTTGCCCATTTTTCTTCAACCTGAAAAAAGAAACGAGGACCAGGGGTCACAAATGGAGATTAGAGAAAGGGGCGTTCAGAACAGAAAATAGGAGGCACTTTTTTACACAGAGAATTGTGAGGGTCTGAAACCAACTCCCCAGTAATGTTGTTGAAGCTGATACCCTGGGATTCTTCAGGAAGCTGTTTGATGAGATTCTGGGATCAATAAGGTACTAACAACCAAATGAGCAAGATGGGCCAAATGGTTTGTAACCTTTCTTATGTTCTTATGAGAAAATTGCTCAGTTCTGACAAGGATCATCGATGCACTGCCATCTTCGAGTCTCGCCATACATTTGATTGGATTCAAGTCAGGACTTTGATTGGGCCACTCAAGAACATTAATTCTCTTCTTGTTCAACCACTCCAGTGTGGCTTTGGCTTTGTGCTTCGGGTCATTGTCCTGCTGAAATGTGAATTTCCTCCCCAGTTTCAGAGTCTTGGCTGACTCAAACAGGTTTTCCTCAAGGATTCGACTGTACTTTGCACCATCCATTCTCCCCTCTATCCTGACAAGCTTCCCAGTCCCTGCTGAAGAGAAGCATCACATAACACGATTCTGCCACCACCCTGCTTGACAGTTGGGATGGTGTTGACTGGGTGATGTGCAGTGTTGGGCTTGCGCCAGAAGTAGCGCTTGGAATTTAGACCGGAAAGTTCAGTTTTTGTCTCGTCTGACCACAAAGCCTTTTTCCATACGTCTGCAGTATTGTCTACATGCTTTTTCGCAAACTTAAGATGAGGCTTTCTGAGTAATTGCTTCTTTCTTGCCACCCGTCCATACACTCCTCAATAAAATGTTATGGTCATACCATCCTTTTAGAACTGCGTAACCGTGTAGTAAAAGGCTGCACCCAACATTAACTAACTTTTTGTTTTAAAAAAAAAAAGAGAAAAAAAAAAAAAAAAAAAAAAAAAAAAAAAAAAAAAAAAAAGTTTGTGCTGCAATTTACTATATAGTTACTCTGTTATGAAAGAATGGCATGACTGTATTGGGGAGGCAACTTATTTAAAATTTTACAGTAGGCTCTTATGACACAGCATATTATTAAGTTAGGATTTGAAAATTGTTATCATTAATAGTATTACTTGTTCTTACAATTCATGTTTAATATAGAAATAATGTCATTTAAAAGTTTCTTTGGATGTTCAACTGAAATACTCCAACTGTATTAGCTGTGCTACGACGTGGCTAACGTTGCTTTTACTTCATATGCAGGAACTCCCCAGTGTTGAAGACGAGACAATTATTCTGCCTGAAGATGTTGAAATAAAGCCAATTGGATTTGTGTCAAGTATAATTGAACAATTAGGTATGTACATTTTATTCATGTCCCTGTAGATACCCTGTATCTCAGAAATCATTTGGTACAAATGTTGTGGTATTTCTCTGGTGATGCTGAATTTATTGCTTAAGTTGTATGGTATGTTTAAACAACAAAACACATAAAATTTACTGTTTCAAATTCTGTGTACCATGTACTGTGTTATCACGTTGTCTTATATATTTTTATCTGACACTGAATTTTGTAAATGAGAGATTATATAATTGAGCAAGACAAAAAAGACTTTACAGTGAAGCTAAATAAATAAAACAAAAAAGCATAAAGGAATAAATTAAGCGGACGTTAATTATTTATGTTAATGCAACATTTATAAGCTTTTAGATATCGGAGAATTGTAGTTGAAGTTTGCGGTTTCCTCATAAAATTCAGTTCATTAAGTAAAGGTTATAGCTCATCTGATGCATGTTCATTTATTCTGCTCCATTCAGGTGATTGCAATAATACAATAATATAATGCATGGGAACTACGCTAAGTAATCTGTCATTAGATGTATGGCTGGTTTCATTGACCTGGAATAGCAGTAATATCAGATTATCTTACCACCGGTAACATTGGGTTAGTACTAATTGGTGTCAGTGAAACCAGCCGCAGCAATTCTATTGCATAGCAGTTTTCACTTTAAATCAAAACAATACTATCATATATATATATATATATATATATATATATATATATATATATATATATATATATTATATATATATATATATATATATATATAATATTGTGATTAGGGTCCTACCAAATTCATGGTACATTTTCATAAATTTTACGGTTGTAACATTTTAAAAAGCTTAAATTTCACTGTTTCAGCTACTTAAATCTTAAATTTCACGGTGCTGTAACAAATTATGAACATGTCAAAGTAGAAACGCTAAAAGAAAATAGTTAATTGCATTTCTGTAAAAAAAAAAAAAAAAAAAAAAAATCTGTTTTTTACATTGTATCAACATACAGTAACGTAACTCAAATTATTCTGAAATGCTATTTTTCTTCATTCCCTGTCTCTGCAGTGTAAATACCTGTCCATATTAAGACACAGCTCTCTTTGCATCCAGAGTTTGTTGGAATTGACAGACAGCTCAGAGCTAGTGATGGGTCTGTAGCAGGACAGTATATCCAGTCCTGTTAATGAGGAGCTTTCTGTTTTAAATTTGAAGCAAGATTACAATCTCATCGCAAACATGTAATGTAATATATATAACTGGATTGGATTTTACCATAGGGTAACAGTACACAAAAGACCAGATTTCACGGTCCGTATCACGTTTTTCTTGACCGTGTACTTAAGTACAAGTATTTTCTGTTCTGAATGGCCCTTTATCTAAACTCCATTTGTGACCTCTGGTCCTTGTTTCTTTTTTCAGGTCGAAAAAGTCCCTTGGGTCGACATTGTCAATACCTTTTAGAATTTTGAATGCTTGAATTAGGTCACCGCATAGTCTTCTTTGTTCAAGACTGAATAGATTCAATTCTTTTAGCCTGTCTGCATATGACATGCCTTTTAAACCTGGAATAATTCTGGTTGCTCTTCTTTGCACTCTTTCTAGAGCAGCAATATCCTTTTTTGTAGCGAGGTGACCAGAACTGAACACAATATTCTAGATGAGGTCTTACTAATGCATTGTACAGTTTTAACATAACTTCCCTTGATTTAAATTCAACAATTTTCACTATATATCCAAGCACCTTGTTGGCCTTTTTTATAGCTTCCTCACGTTGTCTAGATGAACAAGACTAGCGAACAAGTTTTTTTCAATTTCATCATTTCGCTATTAGGCTCAGCTCTAACAAACAGTTCTAGCTTGGACAGATTGGAAATACTGATCAGACCCCTGTATTTTTCGACATGCTAACAATACCACAGTTCACAAAAAGGGAGAAAAACTGATGTGAGTAATCATGACTTGAAATGAGCACATAACTGTAATACTGTGTGACAGCACACTGCTGCAATCTGCCTTCATATGCGTAACTGAGGTTGTATCTTTGTAAATGCATCATTTATTTGATGTTTTATTTTTTCTTCAAATTGAGAGTGGGAAATTTGGTCTTTCTTGAATTCGAAGGAATATGGTGCTCATTTTTGTAAATTAAAAGATACAAAGTTTCAACTTCTGTCTTCAGAATACATGGATACAATGAAGTTTACTGCACTGTATCTAGGTAGACAGATCACTTATTGTTTCTTCCTGACGGTAAATGAAAAGCCCTGATAACAGTCGTTGCAAATCTGGCTGATAATGAGCTAGGTGAGGGCATGTTCTTTGTGGCTTTGCCCTTATAACGTGAGTAACTACGGCAAAGGAGTCGGCCATCGTTCATGAGTCTGCCCTGAGTGGAGTGCAGCATTAGTGCTAGTAATAGTGAAGAAATGTAGCTGTTGGTTGAAAGGTCATGCACGTCTATTTTCTCTTACCACGTGGTATGAGTAGTTCAATGAAAGCTATGTTTGGATTTGGAATGAAATCTCCCCAGTAGACACAATTTTTGTGGTTTGTTATCTGAATTAAGATTACATTAAATTAGTTTTGTCTCAAAGTCAAATACATTTCAACTTTGTTATTTTTTGTAGTTTATTATTACCGGATTCTAGTGGTGCAATCAATCAATGCATCAATTACTGATTATCTGTCCTAAATATCCTGAGCTTCAATTACATATTGGTGAATCAATGCATCAAATTAGAACCCAGTTTGAAGCCTGTTGCTGGTTTGCTTTAAAATCTTGAGTGCACTTCATTTAGTGCCATTACGATACATAAAAAACCCAAAACACGTACACACCAAAGCACATAATGAAATCAGGGCTGTCGCTCGGTTCCAATTTTTATCAGTTTATTTATGAGCATTTGTTGATTTGGAGTGAGGGGTGAGATGCAGTGAGTCCTCAAATAGGGGTTGGTTCACTGTAGTGGTGGCGAGGTAGAGGGCTTGTGTAAGGTGGGGTTTTATAAAAAAGCCTCTTCTCTTCAGATTAGACTGGGGTTTTTAGAACAGCTTTGTTTTCTATCCTGGGTTGTTTCTGGGGCTACAATCGAGACAGTAAACAAAACCAAACCAGGACTGGTAAGAGCGAGTGTCAAAGTGCTTGTCTATCAAACACTGTCCTAGATTTCTCTGTGCCTAAAGTGGAATGAGTCTCTGTTAGAGAGTGCCCAGGGGCTGCAAACTGAACCTCAGGAAATATCAGCCCTCTTTTCTAATTTGAATCCCTTCTTTCCCGAACCCTGGAAATATCAACCCTCCTTTTCTAATTTGAATCCCTTCTTCCCTGAACCCTGGAATACTGCGCTCTCTTTTTCTCGCCCTCTCTCTTTCTCTCTTTCACTCCCTCTCTCCCTTAGCTCAACATACACCAAGACCATAAAACATCCCCAATTGCTTTCTGTCACGGTATCCACAAAACAAACAAATTGCATAACGTGAGTAGCAAGAGCTTCCAGGGAGAGTGCAGACTGCGTGCAGGAAGAGGGGGCTGGGGACAGCGGGGCTGGGGACACGGGACTGGGGACAGCGGGGCTGGGGACACGGGACTGGGGACAGCGGGGCTGGGAACAGCGGGGCTGGGGACACGGGACTGGGGACAGTGGGGCTGGGGACACACACGTGCATACAGACTCACAGACACACACACACATAAATACACACACACACACACGTTCATCCTTTACAGACACTCGCAGACAGACAGACAGCCATTATGAGACACTGGTACATGCTTGCAGACAGACAGACAGACAGACACTGTGAGACACTGGCACACACTCGCAGGCAGACAGACAGACACTATGAGACACTGACACACACTCACAGGCAGACAGACACTGTGAGACACTGGCACACACTCACAGGCAGACAGACAGACACTATGAGACACTGGTACACACTCGCAGACAGACAGACAGACACTATGAGGCCCTGGCACACACTCGCAGGCAGACAGACAGACAATATGAGACACTGACACACACTCGCAGACAGACAGACATACACTATGAGGCCCTGGCACACACTCGCAGGCAGACAGACAGACAATATGAGACACTGACACACACTCGCAGACAGACAGACAGACAGACACACACTCGCAGACAGACGGCACATAGAGGCATACTGAGGTCAGTGCTGGTCACGGCAGTCTAGTCTACAGTGGGGGGAGAAGCTAAGCTTGCTATAGAGCCACTCTCTGCATCAGGCTCAGGGGAGACCCTCAGGCCAGGTCCTTACGCTCCGCCGTTGACTCCTTGATTATCTGAAACACAGACAGACACACAATCAGATCCTTTCCTATTTACAGTGCTCTGAACTACACTGTTTCTGTTGCATTTCAATACCAGTCTATGACTGAGGCACCTTGAACAGACATACAGTGACACTCAGTGACACTCATTAATTCAGGTCTCACTGTGTCCTTCCCAGAGCTCACAAAACAGCCAGCAGAGGAATGGTCATAGAACAGCTACACAAGGGAATTAGAATGACCAGGAATCTCTGGTAGCACTTTACATTGTGTCTCTAATTCTATAGGATACCTAGAATTTATATGTAAGACACAGTCTTCTTCAAAAATATTATGCGGGGACTATCCCTGCTTTCAGCAGGGCAATGATCACTAAACAGCTTCCATTCACCCAGCTGTGTGGCTTGGGATGTCAGACCATTGATTTCACTGCAGACTCATCCAGGGAGAAGAGCTCACAAACCAATAATAACATCAGAAATCCTGTCATCCTCTGTCATTTCCGGATTCATTTAGGCATCAAAATTGACTGCTTTTTACAAGAAGAATTTGTTAGCAAAGTGCCATGGTTTTGTGGGAGCCCAGACAGAGGAAGCAGGGCTCAGATGAAGCAGAACTGCTGCTTCCAGGTTAGTCAGTGTGCCTGCGCTGCTCTCTGCTGGCGCAACTGGGAACTGTGACATCACCACCCAAAATAACATTTCCACTCAAAGAAAACAAAATGCTTAGGATGTTTTTGTTGCACATTTTTTTTCTTTGGGTGCAGGCCTCTGCGACTGGACCCCCAGCTCACGTACCTCCCCATCTCTCATCTCCACGGTTTTAACCAGAACAGTCCTCTTCACGTGAGACTCAGGAGACAGTTTGGTGTCCAGGCTTGTTTCTGAGATAGAACAGAGAGGAGCTTTAGAACCGAGTCCTCCCCTTTCAACATTCAGTACAGAAGCTAAAGGACTTTATTTTAACACTTGAATATTCTGTAAAAAGAAATCGCATTTCACAAAATAATGATTATTAAATCTCTAGGATTTTAATACAGTGGAAATGTGTAAATGGCTTTATTAAATATAACTACATTAGTGTTGCCTCTGGTGAATAATATTAGTGTCCAGTCACCATACAGGAAACTGCATCATGCCTGGTGTGTGGCTGCCTTGAGGCTTAAACATTCCAGTGAGTTCAAATATAGGACCACAACTGACCTCGGAGCTGAAGGTTTGAGAAGCTTTGAACAGGAACAGTGATTCTGTGAGGTAAAGTGAAAGACAAAAATTATTCTTGAATCAGCAATGGAACTATCACCCCTCCACACTTCCCCTTTCCCTCCTCTATTTACTGCCTCTGCCCCTAACCCTTATCCCATCTCATTGCTTCCTGCCCCTATCCCTTACCCCCTCTCATTGCTTCCTCCCCCTCCTCACTGTCCTACCCCTCCTCACGGCCTCTCCTCCTCACTACCTCTACCTCACCTCCCCTCCCCTCCTCACTGCCCCTCTCCTCCCTTCCTCACCTGCTTTCTTCTCCCTCCAGCAGCTTCCTGTAGGTGGCAATCTCGATATCAAGGGCCAGCTTGACGTTCAGCAGGTCCTGGTATTCCTGCAGGTGCCTCGCCATCTCCTCCTTCAGGCTGTTGATGTCGTCCTCCAGCCGTGCCACAGACTCCTGAGAATTCGCAGACTCAATAGCAAACTGCTCCTCCATCTCACGCATTTGCCTCTCCAGAGACTCGTTCTGTCAGAAACATAAAGTCAGGGCACTGATCTACTAGAGCTGAGATCTACGGGAGCTGGATCTAAGAGCTGGGATCTACAAAAGCTGGGATCTACAGGAGCTGGGATCTATTGGAGCTGAGATCTATGGGAGCTGGGATCTACTGGAGCTGGGATCTACGTGGGCTGGGATCTACTGGAGCTGAGATCTACTGAAGCAGGATCTACTGTAACAGTGATATACTGGTGCTGAGATTTGCTGGAGCCGAGATCTACTAGAGCTTAGATCTAGTGGAGCTGAATCTAAGAGCTGAGATCTATTAGAATAATGAGATATTAAAAAGGGAATATAAATATCAGGAAAAGGTACATGATATAAATGATCCCTTTAAGATGTTTTCATCTGATAGATTTTGAGCAAGTCCTGATCAGGACTGATATACCATAACTGAGAGCTGTCAATCATGTCAGACTTGTCAGGCCCTCCTCCAGATTCCAGATAACAATAGTTACCATAAACCAAACCAGAGCAGTCAGTTCCAGAGAGGGAGAGAGGTATCTGCTGTGCTCAGCACACATTACTCAGCTGGTCTTCCTCGGTTCTCATTGCCTGTGAGATGGCTGTTGCTTTGGCCTGCTCTCTAGCTTGCGGAATAGAAAGGGTGAAAGAGGAAGTGAGACTCACACTTCCTCTAAGTGCCTCCAGGTCGCAGGTCATGACCTGGATCTGGCGCCGGTACTCATTGGCTTCCTGCTTCGCCTGCCGCAGTGCCTCTACGTTTCTATTGGCTGCATCCGTCATGTCTGAAAACTGAAGAGGAGATGAGTTTGGAGATGAGAATGGCAACTAGATACCTAGTACAGCACCAGCAGCGTCTAATAGTGCACAACCTCCTGTATCATCACACTACAGCGGTGCTTCCCAAACTCTTTCATAGGAAGTTCCAATATCAAAGTCAGACGAGCACTGCTACTTTACTGTGTCAAGCCACGCTCATCAAGTATGTTTCTTTAGCAGCTGTATGCAATGGCTTCGGCTTTTAGTAGCTAATTGATTTATTCTAGCATGAGAAATATTTCATAATGGTCTCAGGAGAACCTCTGCACTGCAATAACAAACTAACAGAGAATCCCTCGTTATAAAAGCTCAATGGAGGCAGCATTTAAAAAATAAATAAGTGAGTGGGTTGTGAACGGGGCAAGTATTCTAAGCAAGGCGTGTCTCTGGATGGATGGCTCGGCCCAGTTCTGCCTCACCTTGGACCGGTACCACTCCTCAGTCTCCTGCATGTTGGAGCTGGCCATGGCTTCGTACTGGGTGCGAATGTCCCTCAGCGCTGTGGTCAGGTCTGGTTTGGACATGTCCATGTCCACGTGGACCTGCTGGCTGGACACCTGCTCCAGCATCTCTCGCAGCTCCTGGGGACATGACAGCAACAACACGGCCACAATCATACAAAGAGGCAAAGAATGGACTGGACAAGAGAAACATGAACATTCATCACAACAGCAACAACACAGCCAGTGATCACATAGAAGGCAGAGAATGGACTGGACAAGAGAAACATTCACAACAGCAGCAACACAGCCAGCAATCACAAGGAGAGGCAGAATGGACTGGACAAGAGAAACATGAACATTCACAATAGCAACAACACAGCCAGCGAGCACACAGAGAGGCAGAGAACGGATTGGACAAGAGAAACATTTACAACAGCAACAACACAGTTAGCGATCACACAAAGAAGCAGAAAACGGACTGGACAAGAGAAATATTCACAACAGAAACAACACAGCCAGAGATCACACAGAGAGGCAGAGAATGGACTGGACAAGAGAAACATGAACATTCACAACAGCAACATGTCAATGAACAATCCCACGAGTATAGAATGGTCTTTGCTAATCTTGTCTGCATCGTGTTACCCTCAGTGTTCCTGAGCATAGCAGCGGCCATCACTGAGAACACGTTGCAGGGATCGCTGGACCAGGACATATCAAGGACATTCTTTAAAGTGCTTCAGGTTGAACGCAGTCGGTATTGAGGGGGTGCAGCAGCCTTTTACCTCATCGTGGATTTTCTTGAGGAAGTTGATCTCCTCGTGCAGGGCTTCAATCTTCCTCTCCAGCGCAACACGGTTCAATGCTGCCTCGTCAACATCCTGGACAGACAGGTGACAGACAGACAGAAAGACAGACCGAGATAATGATATGAACACAGCTCCAACTCTCCTTCAATGTGTACCCTTCTATACTGTAACAGAGCCCCCAACTCTCCCTCAATCTGTACCCCTCTATACTGTAACAGAGCCCTTCCTCCCTATCTGCTCAGCCCCAGCATGCTCGTCAACCCTGCTCACTTGTCTGTAGGAATGCAGGTTAGGGTTAGAGTCTGTAGGAGTGCAGGTGCTCACCTGTCTGTAGGAGTGCAGGTTAGGGTGAGAGTCTGTAGGAGTGCAGGTGCTCACCTGTCTGTAGGAGTGCAGGTTAGGGTTAGGGTTAGGCTTAGGGTCTGTAGGAGTGCAGGTGCTCACTTGTCTGTAGGAGTTCAGGTTAGAGTGAGGGTCTGTAGGAGTGCAGGTGCTCACCTGTCTGTATGAGTGCAGGTTATTCTCAGCCTCCAGACGCAGATTAATCTCGTCCTCTAACCTGGTAATGAAGAGCAGGGTGGAATTCAAACGCACTGAAATAACCCCTCCCTTCAGGAGGAGCATCTCGCTGCAGACTGCAGCCCTGCTGCAGCTACCAAAGACAGGGTCAGTTATTTGCAAACAAAGTATTCTTACTATTGCTGTGTTTCACTAAACTATTGTCAGACCTTGGGAAAGTGGCTCCCTTTCATTTTTTATTAAACAGCAACAATTTGCTTTTTGTGAAACCCTTTAATGATGAATACAGATCATTGACACTAGCTTAACACATCAGCTTTTTTTCATTGGGCAGCTTTTGTTTCAATGAACACAGAAAGAGAACAATGTGGTGACCATTTCCCCAGGCACTGGAAACACATTCATTTCTGAAGCAAGGACTCATCATTATTTACAAGTGTCACGAGGCACAAAGATCAGAGCAAATGACAAGATTATAAACTTTTTGCAGCTGTGAATGTGCCCCTGCTCTTCGGCCCAGCACGCCAAACACCAGTTGTCTCTTTTGTTGCTGTTGTTTGCAGGCCCACTGCCACTAAGCCTGACTCAATCAACTCTCGGGAGATAGTCTGTCACCGGCTCCAGTGCAGTATAGCTTGGCACACAATGGCAGACTCTGTGTGGGGATGGCTATAAACTGTAGCAGCGGGATAAACCATCCTCTCTCTTTCTCCTATTGTTTCCCCTAGTCCTTTCAAAGGGAGAGATTTATAGAGTGGGGACATGACCCTGGCAGTATTCATTTATAAAGGGGGGGCGAGGCCCGGCTGTATTAATAGGAGATGGGACCCACCGTGGGACTGACTCTGTGGGAATCAAATTCTGTGAATGTTTGTAGTGAGGTGTGAGGTGTGAGGTGCTGCACAGTGAGGAGTGGTTGCAGTGAGGTGTGAGGTGCTGCACAGTGAGGAGTGGTTGCAGTGAGGTGTGAGGTGCTGCACAGTGAGGAGTGGTTGCAGTGCAGTGAGGTGTGAGGTGCTGCACAGTGAGGAGTGGTTGCAGTGAGGTGTGAGGTGTGAGGTGCTGCACAGTGAGGAGTGGTTGCAGTGAGGTGTGAGGTGCAGTGAGGTGTGAGGTGCTGCACAGTGAGGAGTGGTTGCAGTGAGGTGTGAGGTGCTGCACAGTGAGGAGTGGTTGCAGTGAGGTGTGAGGTGCTGCACAGTGAGGAGTGGTTGCAGTGAGGTGTGAGGTGCTGCACAGTGAGGAGTGGTTGCAGTGAGGTGTGAGGTGTTGCACAGTGAGGAGTGGTTGCAGTGAGGTGTGAGGTGTGAGGTGCTGCACAGTGAGGAGTGGTTGCAGTGAGGTGTGAGGTGTTGCACAGTGAGGAGTGGTTGCAGTGAGGTGTGGTGCTGCACAGTGAGGAGTGGTTGCAGTGAGGTGTGAGGTGCTGCACAGTGAGGAGTGGTTGCAGTGAGGTGTGAGGTGTGAGGTGCAGTGAGGTGTGAGGTGTGAGGTGCACAGTGAGGAGTGGTTGCAGTGAGGTGTGAGGTGCTGCACAGTGAGGAGTGGTTGCAGTGAGGTGTGAGGTGCTGCACAGTGAGGAGTGGTTGCAGTGAGGTGTGAGGTGCTGCACAGTGAGGAGTGGTTGCAGTGAGGTGTGAGGTGCTGCACAGTGAGGAGTGGTTGCAGTGAGGTGTGAGGTGCTGCACAGTGAGGAGTGGCTGCAGTGAGGTGTGAGGTGCTGCATTCCTGAGGAGTGGTTGCAGTGAGGTGTGAGGTGCTACACAGTGAGGAGTGGCTGCAGTGAGGTGTGAGGTGCAGTATGCACAGGTCTGACCCCTTGTTTGAGTGTTGCAGTGAGGTGTGCAGGTGCAGTGTTTCATTCCTCAGCTCTGAGCAGCACCCCTTGTTTGCAGTGTTTCAGTATGCAGCTCTGAGCAGTGTTTGCAGTGTTTCAGTATTCCTCAGCTCTGAGCAGCACCCCTTGTTTGCAGTGTTTCAGTATAGCTGTCTGAGCAGCACCCCCTGTTTGCAGTGTTTCAGTATTCCTCAGCTCTGAGCAGCACCCCCTGTTTGCAGTGTTTCAGTATTCCTCAGCTCTGAGCAGCACCCCTTGTTTGCAGTGTTTCAGTATAGCTCAGGTCTGAGCAGCACCCCTTGTTTGCAGTGTTTCAGTATAGCTTAGGTCTGAGCAGCACCCCCTGTTTGCAGTGTTTCAGTATTCCTCAGCTCTGAGCAGCACCCCTTATTTGCAGTGTTTCAGTATAGCTTAGCTCTGAGCAGCACCCCCTGTTTGCAGTGTTTCAGTATTCCTCAGCTCTGAGCAGCACCCCTTGTTTGCAGTGTTTCAGTATAGCTCAGGTCTGAGCAGCACCCCCTGTTTGCAGTGTTTCAGTATAGCTCAGGTCTGAGCAGCACCCCTTGTTTGCAGTGTTTCAGTATTCCTCAGCTCTGAGCAGCACCCCCTGTTTGCAGTGTTTCAGTATAGCTTAGCTCTGAGCAGCACCCCCTGTTTGCAGTGTTTCAGTATTCCTCAGCTCTGAGCAGCACCCCTTATTTGCAGTGTTTCAGTATAGCTTAGCTCTGAGCAGCACCCCCTGTTTGCAGTGTTTCAGTATAGCTCAGGTCTGAGCAGCACCCCTTGTTTGCAGTGTTTCAGTATTCCTCAGCTCTGAGCAGCACCCCCTGTTTGCAGTGTTTCAGTATAGCTCAGCTCTGAGCAGCACCCCCTGTTTGCAGTGTTTCAGTATAGCTCAGCTCTGAGCAGGTTGACAGGCTCCTCTGCACTAACCTTTTGCTGCAGCTCCACTTATCAAGGCAGGCAGACTGGCAATTCCACCCTCAATGATACCCTGAGGCTGCTGCCACTTCAATAATACCCATAAGAGCCATACTGCCCTATAAACCACAGCTGTCTAACACCAAACACTGCGCTCATTCCAATCACCCTAATCACAGACTAGTAAGGTAAGATGTGAATCCTCATCTTATTTTTGATAAATGTTTCCAGATCCACAACAGTCCAGATATATAAATGTGTTTCACCAGTACTCATTTACAACACAAAACAAATCTTAAAAACTGACAACAAACAATTTCTAAAAAGCACCAAACAATTGTTCTTTTCCGTTTAACAAAAAAACATTTCAACAGTGAGAGAGAAGCGTGAACTGAAGAAACAAACTGAGACATTCCAACACCCTGGGAAGGAGATTCTTTAGTTTGGTAAAATCGCCCAGAGACTGAAAAGACTACAGCTATGGCAAAAGTTTTGCACCACCCTATAGAAATAACTAATTTGGCTTCATAAAGTCGAATGAAACCTGCTGAATAATGTTACGTTAACATACTGCTTTGTAGTTTTCCACATACTTAGTGAGAAACTGGCAAAAATTGAAAAATCTGACATTTCAAAATCTAACATTAAATACTGTACTGCTATTATGGCTTCCAGTAGACTTTTGCAATCTCATTTTGTAGCTTCTTTGATCACATGATGTTAAATAAATGATCTAAATTATGTTCATATATAATTTTTTTATTATTATTATGCCTCAACCCTAAAATTTAGGCAATGCAAAACTTCATCTATCTGTACAGTATATAGACTCCAGCTAAGGGTCTGAGTGTATCAGTGAGCCAGCCAGTCCAGGGTGCGAGCTGTGGAGTGATGGAGGGGAGTGTGAGGGGGAATAAGGACAGGAAACATGCTGCTTACTTCTGCCGCAGGTTGCCCAGGTCCTGGGCCAGGTTGTCCCTCTCGATGTCAGTCCTGGCTTTGGCGGTGCTGAGCTGGTCCACCTGCTTCCTCAGCTCCCGCAGCTCCTGCTGGTAGATGTCTCCCAGCCTGGTGGGCTCCTTGCCCCTGATCTGGTTCAGCTCTGCCACCAGCACCTTGTTCTGCTGCTCCAGAAAGCGCACCTTCTCAATGTAGCTGGCGAAGCGGTCGTTCAGGTCCATCATCTCCACCTTCTCATTGGTGCGGGTCTCCTTGTATTCAGCGTTGAGGGCGTCGGCCAGGGAGAAGTCCACCCGGTCCTGGCTCAGACCCAGCGCAGAGCTCTTCGCCCGCCCCATAGAGACCCGCGGGCTGCTGGAGAACATGATTGACCCATAGCGAGGGGAGCTGCCCAGAGAGTACAGTCCGCTTGACTGTTTCTTCAAGTCCCGGCCAGGAAACATCTTCCTGTAGGACGACACCCTCTGGGTTTCTAGGTTAAGACTCATGGTATTGGCTGGTTAAGGGGCTCTGCTGTGGCTTTGCAAATAAACTCAGCTCTGTGCAGCTCAGTGTTTTATAGTCAGGGGACCACCTCAGTGCAGGGGGGGCAGAAGAAGGGAGGGGCTGTGATCTTAGTGTCTGCCAGTTATCCTGCCACAGCACAGCTTTCAGACAGTGTCATGTGGGCACTATGAAAGTGCAGGGGGGGATGGGGGCAGACTTGACATACTTTTGACTATATATAATATATATATGTGAAATCCATGTCACGACAAAAGTTTGGATATCTGACACTATAGATATGCCTTCATAAAAGTATAAATGAAATATTATATATATAGTCTATACATAATATCTATATATATATATATATATATATATATATATATATATATATATATATGTGTGTGTGTGTGTGTGTGTGTGTGTGTGTGTGTGTGTGTGTGTGTGTGTGTGTGTGTGTGTGTGTGTATCAATACAGCTGTGGACAAAAGTTTTGCTTCAACCTATAGAATTTTGCTTCATAAAGTAGAATTGAAACCTGCTGAATAATGTAACATTAGCAGAATACTGAATTAGACAGTCAAGGGTCCTTGCATAGTGTAGTTCTTGTAGAATGTACTGTCAATGTGGCCAAAATTAACCAAATCCCTGAATCATGAAACAGTTTCATTTTTTAAAAGTTCTCTTTGAGTCAGATTTAATAAACTTTTGCGTCAGTAATTCTACTGCAGTATCCCCCGGTAAAGGTATAGCAATGTGTGGTAAAGCACGGTGAAAGCATTCTACTGTAAGAAATGCAATACTTGTAAATGTTTTTTTTAAATATGTTAATTCACAACAAAGTCCTGGTTTAAAAAAAGTCCCTACAACTTGGCTGAATACTTCTCTTTGTTAAAATATGACTTGACTAAAACATTTGATATCTCGGTGTCTTCGTGCAGAGAGAGATGGGTGTGTGTGTTCATACTCAGAGTCTTCGTGCAGAGAGAGATGGGTGTGTGTGTTCATACTCAGAGTCTTCGTGCAGAGAGAGATGGGTGTGTGTGTTCATACTCAGAGTCTTCGTGCAGAGAGAGATGGGTGTGTGTGTTCATACTCAGAGTCTTCGTGCAGAGAGAGATGGGTGTGTGTGTTCATACTCAGAGTCTTCGTGCAGAGAGAGATGGGTGTGTGTGTTCATACTCAGAGTCTTCGTGCAGAGAGAGATGGGTGTGTGTGTTCATACTCAGAGTCTTCGTGCAGAGAGAGATGGGTGTGTGTGTTCATACTCAGAGTCTTCACGCAGAGAGAGATGGGTGTGTGTGTTCATACTCAGAGTCTTCGTGCAGAGAGAGATGGGTGTGTGTGTTCATACTCAGAGTCTTCGTGCAGAGAGAGATGGGTGTGTGTGTTCATACTCAGAGTCTTCGTGCAGAGAGAGATGGGTGTGTGTGTTCATACTCAGAGTCTTCACGCAGAGAGAGATGGGTGTGTGTGTTCATACTCAGAGTCTTCACGCAGAGAGAGATGGGTGTGTGTGTTCATACTCAGAGTCTTCGTGCAGAGAGAGATGGGTGTGTGTGTTCATACTCAGAGTCTTCGTGCAGAGAGAGATGGGTGTGTGTGTTCATACTCAGAGTCTTCGTGCAGAGAGAGATGGGTGTGTGTGTTCATACTCAGAGTCTTCGTGCAGAGAGAGATGGGTGTGTGTGTTCATACTCAGAGTCTTCGTGCAGAGAGAGATGGGTGTGTGTGTTCATACTCAGAGTCTTCACGCAGAGAGAGATGGGTGTGTGTGTTCATACTCAGAGTCTTCGTGCAGAGAGAGATGGGTGTGTGTGTTCATACTCAGAGTCTTCGTGCAGAGAGAGATGGGTGTGTGTGTTCATACTCAGAGTCTTCACGCAGAGAGAGATGGGTGTGTGTGTTCATACTCAGAGTCTTCGTGCAGAGAGAGATGGGTGTGTGTGTTCATACTCAGAGTCTTCGTGCAGAGAGAGATGGGTGTGTGTGTTCATACTCAGAGTCTTCGTGCAGAGAGAGATGGGTGTGTGTGTTCATACTCAGAGTCTTCGTGCAGAGAGAGATGGGTGTGTGTGTTCATACTCAGAGTCTTCGTGCAGAGAGAGATGGGTGTGTGTGTTCATACTCAGAGTCTTCGTGCAGAGAGAGATGGGTGTGTGTGTTCATACTCAGAGTCTTCGTGCAGAGAGAGATGGGTGTGTGTGTTCATACTCAGAGTCTTCGTGCAGAGAGAGATGGGTGTGTGTGTTCATACTCAGAGTCTTCGTGCAGAGAGAGATGGGTGTGTGTGTTCATACTCAGAGTCTTCGTGCAGAGAGAGATGGGTGTGTGTGTTCATACTCAGAGTCTTCACGCAGAGAGAGATGGGTGTGCATACTCAGAGTCTTCGTGCAGAGAGAGATGGGTGTGTGTGTTCATACTCAGAGTCTTCGTGCAGAGAGAGATGGGTGTGTGTGTTCATACTCAGAGTCTTCGTGCAGAGAGAGATGGGTGTGTGTGTTCATACTCAGAGTCTTCGTGCAGAGAGAGATGGGTGTGTGTGTTCATACTCAGAGTCTTCGTGCAGAGAGAGATGGGTGTGTGTGTTCATACTCAGAGTCTTCGTGCAGAGAGAGATGGGTGTGTGTGTTCATACTCAGAGTCTTCACGCAGAGAGAGATGGGTGTGTGTGTTCATACTCAGAGTCTTCGTGCAGAGAGAGATGGGTGTGTGTGTTCATACTCAGAGTCTTCGTGCAGAGAGAGATGGGTGTGTGTGTTCATACTCAGAGTCTTCGTGCAGAGAGAATGGGTGTGTGTGTTCATACTCAGAGTCTTCGTGCAGAGAGAGATGGGTGTGTGTGTTCATACTCAGAGTCTTCGTGCAGAGAGAGATGGGTGTGTGTGTTCATACTCAGAGTCTTCGTGCAGAGAGAGATGGGTGTGTGTGTTCATACTCAGAGTCTTCGTGCAGAGAGAGATGGGTGTGTGTGTTCATACTCAGAGTCTTCGTGCAGAGAGAGATGGGTGTGTGTGTTCATACTCAGAGTCTTCGTGCAGAGAGAGATGGGTGTGTGTGTTCATACTCAGAGTCTTCGTGCAGAGAGAGATGGGTGTGTGTGTTCATACTCAGAGTCTTCGTGCAGAGAGAGATGGGTGTGTGTGTTCATACTCAGAGTCTTCGTGCAGAGAGAGATGGGTGTGTGTGTTCATACTCAGAGTCTTCGTGCAGAGAGAGATGGGTGTGTGTGTTCATACTCAGAGTCTTCGTGCAGAGAGAGATGGGTGTGTGTGTTCATACTCAGAGTCTTCACGCAGAGAGAGATGGGTGTGTGTGTTCATACTCAGAGTCTTCGTGCAGAGAGAGATGGGTGTGTGTGTTCATACTCAGAGTCTTCGTGCAGAGAGAGATGGGTGTGTGTGTTCATACTCAGAGTCTTCGTGCAGAGAGAGATGGGTGTGTGTGTTCATACTCAGAGTCTTCGTGCAGAGAGAGATGGGTGTGTGTGTTCATACTCAGAGTCTTCACGCAGAGAGAGATGGGTGTGTGTGTTCATACTCAGAGTCTTCGTGCAGAGAGAGATGGGTGTGTGTGTTCATACTCAGAGTCTTCGTGCAGAGAGAGATGGGTGTGTGTGTTCATACTCAGAGTCTTCACGCAGAGAGAGATGGGTGTGTGTGTTCATACTCAGAGTCTTCGTGCAGAGAGAGATGGGTGTGTGTGTTCATACTCAGAGTCTTCGTGCAGAGAGAGATGGGTGTGTGTGTTCATACTCAGAGTCTTCGTGCAGAGAGAGATGGGTGTGTGTGTTCATACTCAGAGTCTTCGTGCAGAGAGAGATGGGTGTGTGTGTTCATACTCAGAGTCTTTGTGCAGAGAGAGATGGGTGTGTGTGTTCATACATACCAGCGACTCATCTCTTCAGTATAGGAGGAGCAAGAGGACTGAAGTGAAGCTGAGATACTCTTATACCATCAGAGACAGGGTTCACATTAAAACAAAATCAAGTTACATGTCTACAATTTGTATTAGTTGGTAATCTAGCGAGCGCAAGAAGACTCTTCACAGAAACTTCTGAACCCTGACTGGCTGAGAGTGGCTACATGATTTATAAAACAATACATAGGAAAGGTGGTGAGTCTCAACAGCCATTTTACCTGCCACTTTACCATGCACACAGCTCTGGTACACAGATAGAGCCTCAGTGATGCAGATTCATTGGGATAGAACTTCAGTGATGCAGTTTCACTAGGATAGAGCCTCAGTGATGCAGCTTCACTGGGATAGAGCTTCGGTGAATCAGCTTCACTGGGATAGAGCCTCAGTGATGCAGCTTCATTAGGATAGAACTTCAGTGATGCAGCTTCACTGGGATAGAGCCTCAGTGATGCAGCTTCACTGAGATAGAGCTTCAGTGATGCAGCTTCACTGGGATAGAGCCTCAGTGATGCAGCTTCACTGAGATAGAGCTTCAGTGATGCAGCTTCACTGGGATAGAGCCTCAGTGATGCAGCTTCACTGGGATAGAGCCTCAGTGATGCACCTGCACTGAGATAGAGCCTCAGTGATGCAGCTTCACTGAGATAGAGCCTCAGTGATGCAGCTTCATTGGGATAGAACTTCAGTGATGCAGCTTCACTGGGATAGAGCCTCAGTGATGCAGCTTCACTGGGATAGAGCTTCAGTGATGCAGCTTCACTGGGATAGAGCCTCAGTGATGCAGCTTCACTGGGATAGAGCTTCAGTGATGCAGCTTCACTGGGATAGAGCCTCAGTGACGCAGCTTCACTGGGATAGAGCTTCAGTGATGCAGCTTCACTGGGATAGAGCTTCAGTGATGCAGCTTCACTGGGATAGAGCTTCAGTGATGCAGCTTCACTGGGATAGAGTTTCAGTGATGCAGCTTCACTGGGATAGAGCTTCAGTGATGCAGCTTCACTGGGATAGAACTTCAGTGATGCAGCTTCACTAGGATAGAGCCTCAGTGATGCAGCTTCACTGGGATAGAGCCTCAGTGATGCAGCTTCACTGGGATAGAGCCTCAGTGATGGAGCTTCACTGGGATAGAACTTCAGTGATACAGTCAGCCTCTATCAGGGATGTGAGGACTCTGACGGGATGTGAGGACTCTGACGAGGTGCTCTCTCCTGCCTCTCAGTCTTTCGCAGATGAGACCCAGGCTTTCAATACAAGCATCCCCTTCCTTTGTTAGATGCTAAATAAATATAGTCATCAATGATCTGGCTCTGTGCCAGCGTATTACCATGATAAAAGTCTGAGAGCAGAGCTTCGCTGCTCAGCGCATTCCCACAGAGAGAAGGGAGTTTCTTAAGGAACAGTCCCTGGTTCTTTTAAGAGGGCTTTGACCTCCATTTTATCTGACATTATATCACTACAGACCTGCCTGTAACATGAGTAACATGAGATCACCACAAGATTTAAATCCCCTTTTCAAGATTACTCCAATACAGCCCAATGTATGTATGTATTTACAGTGGCTCTCAAAAGTATTCACCCTCCCTTGGACTTTTCCACATTTTATTGTGTTACAACATGGAATCAAAATGTATTTAATTAGCAGTTTTTGCCACTGATCAACACAAAAAAGTCCATAATGTCAAAGTGAAAAATAAGATTACAAATTGTTCTAAATTAATTATAAATATAAAACAGAAAATAATTGATTGTATAAGTATTCACCCCCTTTGCTATGACACACCTAAATAAGCTCTGGTGCAACCAATTGTCTTTAGAAGTCACATAATCAGTTGAATGGAGTCCACCTGTGTGCAATTAAGGTGTTTCACATGATTTCAGTTTAAATACACCTGTCTCTGGGAGGTCCCACAGTTGGTTAGCACATTTCCTAACAAAAACTACACCATGAAGACGAAGGAACATTCAAAGCAAATCCAGAATAAGGTTCTTCAAAAGCACCAATCAGGGGTAGGATATAAGAACATTTCCAAGGCATTGAACATCCCCCGGAGCACAGTAAAGTCCATTATTAAGAAATGGAGAGAATATGGCACAACTATGAATCTGTCTAGAACAGGCCGTCCTCAAAAACTGAGTATCTGGGCGAGAAGGGAGACACTGTGCATACAGCAACAATAGCCTGGGTTCTTCACAAAACTGGCCTTTATTGGAGAGTGGCAAAAAGAAAGCCATTGTTGAAAAACACTTTCATCAGCTCTCAGCTAGAGTTTGCTAGAAGGCATGTGGGAGACTCTGAGACCAAGTGGAAGAAGATTTTATAGTTTGATGAGCCAAGATAGAGCTTTTTAGGCGGAAGCCTAACACCGCACATCATCCTGAGAACACCATCCCTACTGTGAAGCATGGTGGTGGCAGCATCATGCTATGGGGATACTTCTCTGCGTCAGGGCCTGGAAAGTAAAATGGATGCAGCAAAGTACAGAGAAATCCTGGCGAAAAACCTATTATATTGACTCAAGGCAATGAATACTTATGCAATCAATTATTTTCTGTTTTGTATTTGTAATTAATTTAGAACAATTTATAGATTTTATTTTTCACTTTGACATTATGGACTTTTTTGTGTTGATCAGTGGCATAAACTCCTAATTAAATCAATTTTAATTCCATGTTGTAACACAATAAAATGTGGAAAAGTCCAAGGAAGGTGAATACTTTTGAGAGCCACTATAGTTATTTATTTATTTGACAGTTTGTAGTGGTTCCCAGATTCTCTGCTGTGGCAATATACCATTGCAGTGTTCCATGATAAAGGCATATCAACGTTTAGCTAAGGTATTAAAAAACAACAGCAAGGCATCTCATTTTGTAACTGTGGGATTAATCATTCAAACACTAATCTACCCCAGTCTGTAAAGGACCAGCACAACCTCAGTATTTGGATATTTGGGGCGATTTTGCCGTTTCCCCAGATGTGGTCACTCTGGTAGTTTCTCAAAGTGTAAAAACATTTGGAAGGGAAGAGGCTTTTGGACAGGGCTGCGCTTTGTTCAGGGAGAATGGGACTGTGAAATCCCATCTCTCCACTCCTGAATATGCCACTTTTTGTATTTTCTTTTTATTAAGGCGCCAAGATGTCTACCGGAACGGCGGTGAAAGGTTGCGGCTGCAGACTGATTCAGAGCCTGACAATGAATGCAGGACTGAGCGGAGAGATGGGAGGTAGAGGCATGGATTGGAATCACTAATCTGCACTGGGCTAGTCCACAGCCAAACCTTTCCTTTCGGTTCAAACCCTGCCCATGGATCCCTTTAAAGACCCCTCTTGATTTATTACAGAAAATCCCCTCGGAAGCTGAATACAAACCAATTACAGCACATCATTCGAAACTCTTTAGCACTGCTGCCCTGCATTTTAATTAACACAGAAATGCTACTTAATGGTCCTTACTTTAAAACACATTATTCTCAGCTCTCCAGCGCCTTAATAATGAGCACAAATCTAAACACTCCATTCTCAGCCCTGCAGATCTAACTCACTAAGACTATATTCAGACTCTGCTTCATGGAAGGTGCCTGCATGGTTTGCTCTGTGTTGGTAACTCTGTACTGTATCAGGGCTGATCTGCGAGCTGGCTGGCCCTGGCTGGGGTGTCTGTCAGCCTTATTCCTAAATTCCTAGATTCTGAATAACTGATAGTCTCTAAGAGGCGCTCTCCAGGACTGCTAAGTCTTGGAGATACAGAAAGACAGAGAGACAGGAGATTGATACTGTAGTTATGGAGAGTAGACCAACACAGACAGAATGAAAAATAGATGTAACATGTTTACAGACTGGCAAGTAAAGAAACAGACAGACGGAGAGCCCTGGCACAGGGACAGAGATAGATCCTGGAGGCTCTGTTGAAAATGCTGCTGCCTGAATTTTCTCTGTGTGCAAGGGGGGTGGGAGGGGACGGAGTGTTTAATCAGACATGAAATGAGTCACTGGATCCTGGTCCAAACTGCAGCACAATGTGTCTTTACTGCTTGGCTGAGCGGTTTTGTTGATATCCAGCAAGCCTGCAGTCAGCACTAATAACCAGGCTTTTGCAGGACAGGCATCACAAAGCTGCTGAAAATGTGCCCAGTGCGGAGGAGAGCAGGCTGCAGTGTGTGCGTGTGCGTCAGCATGCAAAAGCGTGGCTGTGTGTGGGGGAGTGCAGGCTGCGGTGTCTGCACAGGGGCAGGGTGTACCACTCTACAAGGTGTCCAAGGAATGCTGCACAAGATCTAGTGTTCGTGTTTAATGTTCATAATGGGGGGAAAGTTTTCTCTGAAAAGAACAGAACTGTTAGTACCCAGTTAACCCCCAGCACAGTGCACAGGGCAGTTTGGGAGCTGCTTTCTGCAGCCCTGCTGATCTGCTTTACAGCCCTGCTGATCTGCTTTACAGCCCTGCTGATCTGCTTTACAGCCCTGCTGATCTGCTTTACAGCCCTGCTGATCTGCTTTACAGCCCTGCTGATCTGCTTTACCCAGCCCTGCTGATCTGCTTTACCCAGCCCTGCTGATCTGCTTTACAGCCCTGTTGATCTGCTTTACCCAGCCGTGCTGATCTGCTTTACCCAGCCCTGCTGATCTGCTTTACCCAGCCGTGCTGATCTGCTTTACCCAGCCCTACTGATCTACTTTACAGCCCTGTTGATCTGCTTTACCCAGCCCTGCTGATCTGCTTTACCCAGCCCTGCTGATCTGCTTTACCCAGCTGTGCTGATCTGCTTTACCCAGCCCTGCTGATCTGCTTTACCCAGCCCTGCTGATTTGCTTTACCCAGCCGTGCTGATCTGCTTTACAGCCCTGCTGATCTGCTTTAACCAGCCGTGCTGATCTACTTTACAGCCCTGCTGATCTGCTTTACAGCCCTGCTGATCTGCTTTACCCAGCCCTGCTGATCTGCTTTACCCAGCCCTGCTGATCTGCTTTACCCAGCCCTGCTGATCTGCTTTAAAGCCCTGCTGAGCTGCTTTACCCAGCCCTGCTGATCTGCTTTACCCAGCCATGCTGATCTGCTTTACCCAGCCCTGCTGATCTGCTTTACCCAGCCCTGCTGATCTGCTTTACAGCCCTGCTGATCTGCTTTACAGCCCTGCTGATCTGCTTTACCAGCCGTGCTGATCTGCTTCACTTACACTGCAGTACTGCAACATTGTAATTTTTTGTGCAAGTCAAATGTTTTGGTCAGATTATATTTCAATTACAAAGACTGTGAATTGTGTACTTAGATACCGAATTCATTCCAGGAACACAGTAGCAATGTTCAGGACTGGATGCTGAATTCAAAGCCGCCTGGTTTGGTGGCTTTTTATTTTTTTTATTTTAAATTCAACAAGTTCAACAAACTGAAAAACCAAAGGCTGCTGATTCTGTTGATTTGGCTTTTCCTTTCCTCCAAACTAAAGTTTGCCTTTCAAGTAAGACAGGAGTGCCCTGTGAAGGAACAGAACAGTATCTGACTTCGCATAAATGTGGGCCTGGTGAGTGAAGGTTATTGATATTCCAAGACGTCTGTGTTTGAGGAGTGCTGGAGAGTGGCAGCAGCAATCAGACCTGTACCCAGGTGTGCTGGAGCAACAGCAAACAAGAGAGACACAGAGACACTGCAGCACCCTACAATGCAAACAAGAGAGACACAGAGACACAGAGACACTGCAGCACCTCGCAATGCAAACAAGAGAGACACAGAGACACTGCAGCACCTCGCAATGCAAACAAGAGAGACACAGAGACACTGCAGCACCTCGCAATGCAAACAAGAGAGACACAGAGACACTGCAGCACCTCGCAATGCAAACAAGAGAGACACAGAGACACTGCAGCACCTCGCAATGCAAACAAGAGAGACACAGAGACACTGCAGCACCTCGCAATGCAAACAAGAGAGACACAGAGACACTGCAGCACCTTGCAATGCAAACAAGAAAGACACAAAGATACAGAGACACTGCAGCACCCCGCAATGCAAACAAGAGAGACACAGAGACACTGCAGCACCTTGCAATGCAAACAAGAGAGACACAGAGACACTGCAGCACCTCGCAATGCAAACAAGAGAGACACAGAGACACTGCAGCACCCCGCAATGCAAACAAGAGAGACACAGAGACACTGCAGCACCTCGCAATGCAAACAAGAGAGACACAGAGACACTGCAGCACCCTACAATGCAAACAAGCGAGACACAGAGACACAGAGACGCTGCAGCACCCCGCAATGCAAACAAGAGAGACACAGAGACACTGCAGCACCTCGCAATGCAAACAAGAGAGACACAGAGACACTGCAGCATCCCGCAATGCAAACAAGAGAGACACAGAGACACTGCAGCACCTTACAATGCAAACAAGAAAGACACAAAGACACAGAGACACTACATAACCCCGCAATGCAAACAAGAGACATAGAGACACAGACACACTGCAACACCTCGCAATGCAAACTGAGACCACAGCAACATAAACTCCTACCACTACAAAGTCCTGACTGGCTGCCCAGCATATATTTGCCTGTTGTCACAGCCTGAGGGACACACTGTGAACACTCTGCACAGGGGCACTGGGGTAGTTTGTTTATTTAGCAGTGTTCATTGTTCAGTTTTACACTCTTCTTTATTTAATTATTCCTTTTCATGTATTTATTTTTATTGCTGTTCATAGTGTTTATATTGTATAATGGACTTTGTAACAGCTTTGGCAATACTGCTAATGTTGGCATGCCAGCAAAGCACCGTTGAATTTGAATTTGAGAGAGAGAGAGAGAGAGAGAGAGAGAGAGAGAGAGAGAGAGAGAGAGAGAGAGAGAAAGAAAGAAAGAAAGAAAGAAAGAAAGAAAGAAAGAAAGAGATACCTCAGCTCTTTCACATCAGGAGTCAGTTGTTCTTCTCCGCTTTTCACTGGTTTTGTCCCTCGGATCAAAGTCTTTTTTTTTCCCAGAAAGCCGAAGAAGCCGTTTTTCTTCCAGCCCTGGGAACACAAAAGGCTCTTTCAGATTTGCTTTTATTTACTAGGGCAGCTGATTTAAAAGCCGGACTGTTCTGGCCAGTGTGGCACCCAGTGAGCCACAGAGACAAGCTACCTCAGGGGGCGCCTCTCTGGTTGGAGATAGAGCTGGATTTACGGGCAGTATTCACTCCTGTTCTGTGGAGGAGGGGCTGCTGCAGCTCCACGCTCCCCCTCAGCTCCATGTCTCCACTGGTGTGACCGCAGATACCTTGGTTGTATGAACAACCTCATTGCATTCAAGCTGCCTGCTTGAGGATTATATCCGATTATATCTTATATCACTTCTAAAAGCGGCGATTCCTTCTGCATGCTAACATATCAAACAAGATGTTCTGTAGATGTGCCAGATGAGCGGTTTGGAAGGAAGCAGGTAGGTTTTGTTTTTATTTGTTTGTTTTTTTAATGATCTGATCTGGTATATTAGGTTGAAGGAAGTTCTCACTTTGCATGTCTTACTGTCAGGTAGTTGTATTTGCACGTCCCAGGTCATTTTACTTGTAGACTGAAACTCTCTCCATCCCCACGGCAACACCGTCTCCTGTCGCTAAAGCAACAAGCTGATACTTTGCAAACTGGCTGGGGTTCAAATAGAAAACGGTCCCAAGCTTCAGGAGCGAAATGCAGTTTTGTAAGAATGAGAATTATTGATATGCTGTATCACCACCATGTGGCAAAAATAGGGTAGTGCCTCGGGGTTCACAGAACATTAAAAGAAGGGTGGCATTCTCTCCAGCGTTGATGTACAAATGTATTCTTTAAAACATGGACTTTGCCCTCCCTTGATTTAAAGGCATGCTACATAGATCTCAAACTTGCAGCATTGAAGGAAACACATTTCATTGGAAGCAATGATGCCTGATATTAGACTAACTCAAAAAAATATTTAATATATGACTATATTTGTATTTACATAACACGGTGCATAAATGAGGTATTTTATTGTGTATGATGATTGCTGAAAAGAAAATCATTGTAAATGTAATTCAATTTGTTTGTGTGTGTGTTGTGTGTGTGTGTGTGTGTGTGTGTGTGTGTGTATGTGTATTTTATATATATATATATATATATATATATATATATATATATATATATATATATATATATATATATATATATATATACATACACACACACACCTAACATTAAAATAATGTTTACATACTATAGGCACTGTTTGTTTTTCTCTTTTAAAAAAATATGAATTAATGAATGAGTAATATGGTCCATTGTTTCTTAATCAGATCATATTAAAACATGGAATGGATTATACTAATGCTAAGGAGCAGGAGTCTTTTTTCCAACCCTGAAACAAGTCCAGTAAAATAAATCACTATTCCTCAAATTAAAATCCCTGCTGTGTGTCCATCTGGATTCCATTCAGAACCAATTGACAGCTGACAAACACATACATACAGACAGTTACAGCTGACTGTCGGAAACACATACATACAGACATTTACAGCTGACTGACGCAAACAAATACATACAGACAGTTACAGCTGACTGACGCAAACAAATACATACAGACAGTTACAGCTGACTGACGCAAACAAATACATACAGACAGTTACAGCTGACTGACGCAAACAAATACATACAGACAGTTACCACATTCATCCATTCTGCTGAATACAGAATAC
>NC_054545.1:38954854-38992354 GCF_017654505.1 Polyodon spathula
GTTATTATTAATGGACCACAGTTATCACTGACCTAAATCAACAGGATCTTATGTTGTTTTGTTTTCCGATTTATTTCCTGAGAAGAATTGTCACTGCAGTTATTATTGAAGCATACTTACCGCTCGCTGTGTGTTAATATTTTCTGTAAAACATTGATATCCTGTCAGTTAAGAAAAGGCTTAATGCAAAAGCTTGTTTTAACGTTGTCTTTAGTACGCCGGCCAGAGACTCGCGCTTACAACTGCATTGTCATATTTTCTGCATTTTCTTTAAATTCACAAATTAATAAATCTAAACAGAGTATTACAGCCAGACCCGGGTAGCGTTTGGTAATTTAAAACCTGACAGGTACAAGGGTTTTCGGGTACCCATGCAGACCTATATATCGTATAACAGGAAATTTTGGCGGGGAGTTTATTTTGGCGATCCAAACAAAACTGCCAATAATTCTTCCACCAATCAGAGTGTGGCTCACCGTGAGCGATCCCAGCCTCTGAATGACTGGTGGTGTGCAGCACAGGTTAAAGAAGCGCTGGCAAGGGAAACAATGTGACGGATGTCAAAGTGAATATGAGAATATGTGAATTGCAGTGTGATGAAGCCAATTTGCTTGAAAAAATTTAAAGCAGACTGGACATTTACATCAATGGATTTAGAAAATCTGGAATTTATGCTATCAGGAACTCCAAGACTGTGTAAACTGCATCTGCTACATAAAGCCCCCAGGGAGCTCCCGTCCTCGGTCGGCAAAGGAACAGCCTGGACTCAAACCGGCGAAATCTACACTATAGGGTGCATCCTGCATTCTACGGGAGTGCTTTTATTGGATGCGCCACTCAGGATCCCCCTTATGTTAAGTAGTTTTGTGGTTTTTTTTTTTTTTTGTTTGTTTTTTTTGACAAGAATTTTGCTTGGGACTGTTATTGTCGATTCGTTGTAGATACACTATTAAGACACCTACCATGCAGGTATCACAATGTCCCTAAACAACATGTTAAAATAAATTCTGCACCGTATAAAAATGAGTTGATTTTGCCAGTGCTTGCTACCCTATAACTAGTTTTAAATTTAAAAGCATTTTTCTTTTGGCTTTATTGCTAATGTTTTCAAACCTGGCAATACTGTTCTACAATTACTAAATGATATTGTGATCATTCATTGTGACAGTTAGCAAATGCCTATCGTTAAAAAGCAGCTACTAATCCTTTCCAATCACTGGTATCTTAAAATGAAGGACTATACAATGATAATGCTGTAAATCATTTTTAGAAGGACTTCTTTGTTCTTATCCAAGTTGATGAAGTGACATTGTAGATGTTATAACAAGTTACTGTAAATGAGATACTGTTTTAGAAGACAGATTTCATTAAGTAAACATGCACCTGAATTTTTTTTTTTTTTTAATTAAAAGAAGAAATACAAAACTGTGGCATTTTTCTTTGTGACTGTGCTACGAAAAAACGGCAATTCAAAAACTGTAAAAACCTACCAAGGTTAGTATATCTGCCAAACTTATTACCATGGTCGTTTTCCCGCTAATATATATATATATATATATATATATATATATATATATATATATATATATACACACATATACACACACACACATATATATATATAATATATATATACCACACACACACACACACAAAACAGGCACCTGGAAATAGAGCACTAAGACACTTAATATTTCATTATATGATACGTGTACTTATATAAGCTGATCATCATAAGTGAATAGCATTCAAAAGTTACATTTTTAAATGAAAATGTAAATCTTGTCAATTTCAATTAAATGGTCACCCAAAACAAGGGGATTTCAGTCTGAAGCCCAAGTCAGTTAAAAGTCTGAAATGTGTATAACACAGTCTTCGAACACTGGCCTAAGTATAAAAGTGTCTTTGTTAGATGTTCTCTGAGTTAACTAGCATGTTACCTAATTAACCTTTTGTCACTAATTATTTTTAACAGGTGAGGGTCCATGATTACTGTAAATATAGGTAGCATAGGCACAAGTTTGTCATTCCTGAAAGCAAGGGAGCAGAAAATGGCAAAATATGCTCAGTTAAGCAAAGAAATAATTACTTTAAGAAATGAAGGTCACTCTTTAAGACAAATTGCAAGAACTTTGCAAGTGTCTAACTGCTGTGGCCAAGACCATCAAACAATCTGAAGAAACTGGCACTCATGAGGACCGAACAAGGTCAGGCAGGCCAAGGGTGACCTCAGAATCAAAGAACAAGTTCATTCGAGTCACAAGTCTGCGAAACCAGTGATTAACTGCCCCTGAAATACAAGCTCAGCTAAATGCTACTAGAAGTACAGATGTTTCAACATCAACTGTTCAGAGGGGATTGCGTGAAACTGGCCTAACTGGAAAAATTGCTGCAAAGAAACCATTGTTAAGAGTGCAGAATAAGAGGAAGAGACTTGCCTGGGCCAAAAAACACAGAAACTGGACGTTTGAGGAGTGGAAGTCAGTCTTATGGACCGATGAGTCAAAATTTGAAATATTTAGGTCCAACTGCCGAGTATTTCTAAGACGCAGAAAGGGTGAGCGCATGAGTTCTGCATGTGTGGTTCCCACTGTCAAGCATGGAGGAGGCAGTGTCATGGTCTGGGGTTGCTTTGCTGGTGACAGAGTTGGTGATCTTTACCAAGTCCATGGCAAGCTCAACCAGCATGGCTATCATAGCATACTTCAGAGGCATGCCATTCCATCAGGATTACGGCTTGTTGGGCAGTCCTTCATTCTTCAGCAAGATAATGACCCGAAACACACCTCAAAGTTGTGCAAGAACTATCTGGCGAAGCAGGAAAGTGAAGGACAACTCAATCTAATGACCTGGACTGCCCAGTCTCCAGACCTCAATCCCACAGAACTTGAATGGGACGAACTGGACAGAAGAATCAAAGCAAAGCTACCCACTAGTGCCCTACATCTCTGGGAATTGCTGCAGAAGAGCTGGGATGACATGTCGGGTGATTTCCTGCTGAAACTTGTTAACCGAATGCCTCGTGTTTGTGAGGCTGTTAAGGCAAAGGGTGGTTATTTTGAGGAATCCAAGATTTAGAGATAATTTTCAATTTTCTTGAACGTTGCTTTGATACTCCTTATGTTTTGTATATTGTGACCTGTGTTTTCATTTTCAAGTATTTACAGAAACGAATATGACGTAAAACATTGTCAATTATGAAAAAAACCTAGTTTCCAGCAAGTGTACTCAAACTTTTGACTGGTACTGTATAATAAATAAACATGCAGTATGATCCACTGAGCAGCAAGGAATATATACAGTAAATTCTCGTTAATACGCATTTCAAGGAACCAGCAAAGAAAAAAAAAAATCATATTATCAGACGTCTAAGCCAAATAAAATAATTTGCATGAACAGGAAATTCATGTTAAGCAAATTTGTACAACGAGAAGTAATTTACAACAAACGATTGCGAAGTTTGTCCGGGCCCATTAGTCAAATCAGGTTTCGTGTTGATGACACCTTATTTATATATTTATTTTGAGCAAATATCACCATGCATCAATGAACGTTCCCATTCAGTTTGAAGTGGATGACCATGTGTTGAAACTTCACTATTGAAACCCATACAATTCACATGAGAAGTAGCCTGGATATCTCCTAATATCCAATGGAATCCCCCTTGAAACTTTCAAACTAGTGACACAGACCTTTACTATAAGATAATAAAAAAAAAATGATGGCATTTTCACAGTGCTATCATGAATGCAATTTTACATTTACCACAAAGCATTAACAAAACACAAAAAAGGAAATGTTCTGATAGGAAAAAAAACAAAAACAAAAACCCTTTAAAAATTCTAAAATGACTAATTAACTTTGTCCCCAACTTCAAATGTCTGAATTGTTGATTGTGCTTGTTGGAACTTTCCTGCATTTATAAAACTATAGCAAGGTTGTCCAAATAAACGTTCCCCAAGTTATACTGTAAAACCTTGGAAAGCTGAACACAATCTACAGGCAGGACAGACCCCCCAGCTTTGTCGCTACAGGTTAATAAACAAAAGCACTGGACTGCCCTTTGCTCTGCCCAACTCATACAAGGTGGGCACTATCCTTTTACCATCCCAGGGCAACTGACATCTTGAAAATGAGCATGCAGTCATTTTCTCTTATGCTTTCATATTTTTCAAACAAGAATTGTCAAAATGTAAAACCAAACACTGTATGATTTCATAGACTCACACCCACCTGTTAGCAGTGCTGTGGAACCCACTGGAGTGTCAAATACACCCCCACTTGCAGAAGAAATGCCCCAATCTCAGTCAGACATAACTAGCGCAAGTTTGAATTTCTGACTTACATTTCTGTTGTTCGTTAGACAAACAAATAACAGCGGGTGGTGCATGAGCAGAGGCCGGAAGCAGCAAGCTAGCTGGAAGCAGGGTGAACCACTGCAACCATCAGCCTCACCTGCAGCCACCAATGCATGTTGTTTTGTTCAAATTTTTCACCTTCAGATTTCTAATACAGCAATGGATTATTACTTTCTGCAGTTACAGGAACCTGCCAGCTCTCCCCTTTTTAACATTGCAAAGGCACCAAATTAATACAGACTTTGTAGTAAGATAAAACCTACATAAACAGACTTATTTATTACTTTTTGTTTCACATTTGCTGAAACCACACTCACTAATTGCTCACCAGGTGGGGTTAAATCAACATACATGCACCCCCCATGTATCTATAGCAAGACTATAGATACCTAATTAGAGCCCTCACGTTATCATGAACAACCATTTCAACATGAGCTACATCCACTACACGCAGCACATGTAACAATGTGTAACAGGCAGGGTCCACCACACTGCCAAGATACTGCCAAACACATGTGCTAAGGAATGTGCTCACCAAGACAAAACTGAATAAGCAAGTTCAGGGATGGAAATATGACTCCCATTGCACAGCTGCTTTTCTTACAAATTTAATAAGATACACCTGAGCTTGTTACCTATTCACTGTGGCTAAACAAACTTGTAGTAAAACCTGGAATGGGTGAAACTGATGTGCAACAGGAGTCTTATTTCCATGCCTGAATAATACGGAAAGGAAGGGCCTTTTCTTGTAAAGCCTAAATTCTGGAATGCTTCTTGTCAGGAAAGCTAAGACTCTTAATGTTTCACAAACTAGCTTTATTATCTTAGTTTTTCTAATTTCACAATTAAAACCATGTTTTTTTTATCTCTTGTTTAAATTTCTGTTTTATTACATTTGTATTAGGCTTTTTTAAAAATGTACTGGTTTAATTGTTCATTTTTCACAGCTCCAAGGGATAATACATGCGGAACTGCTTGGTCCAGATTGGTGTGGAATTCTGAAAAGACTAAGCCCAGTGAATAAAACCCCCTGTATTGCTGGGGGAGGTGCAGCTCTCCTTGGTGGTGGTTTAACACATTATCCAGACCGATTAACTAGTTAAGATTTAGTTTCAGTAGTACAAGGTGTTAGCTTTGAAGTGGATACAAGAGGTAGCTTTCATGTGGCAAGTCAGTAATTAAGCACTTACTGCAGTGTTATTCGTCCTCAGGTGCCATGTCGATGTGCTGCTGGCCAGCGCTATCATGTTGTGAAACCTCAGTCCTGACCCCAGGGAACGCCCTGGCAATGATCCTTCGGGCACTAGTAACACAGCGTTGCCTCTATTTTGCTACCGGACTTGCAAATGAAAAACAATGTAAAATCTTGAAAACTGAATTAGTAAAGGGGCCTTTATAGTAAATTATAACGCTTGTACAGTCTACTGTCAGCATGGCCTAACAGTGAATTAATTGAACCTGCGAATTACTTACTCATGGCACAACTCTCTATATTTATAACCAATCGCTGTTAAACATTTAGCAAAATTCCAGTTCATCTTTATCCTGTGTGTGCCAATGCAGGCATTTAACATAGAGTTATCTGTACACTACTATATTAGTATCAGAAGTCTCTGTATATAATAAAAGAGTATATTAGGGGGCTCACAGCAGACCCAAGTCTCTTCAAATGGGTCCCAGTTAGAATAAGCTGGAGGAGCGCTGCTGAAGACAGAGGGTCCTGACGTGCAATGCTGGATAAGCCTGAGCCTGTGAATGTGCTACACTTGCTCCGTACCTGAGCCGCTACTGCTGAGAATCGCACAACCTTTCACTGCCACTAAAGTACGAATTAGTCTTTGCCAGGGTTGAGTTTATTTTATCAGCTTGATGGAAACAAAACAACTGGACCAGGATTACTTTCACTTACAAAAAAAAACAAAAAATCAATTCCTATCTGTCAGCCTGTGCTCTTGTTAGTGTCAGGTCCTATAGATACTGGGAAATGTGCATGAAAAGGTGAAAGGGTGTTCCTGTATGGCACTCCACTGGTCTGCTGGTCAGCCCCGTACATTGAACTGCAATCAGACAGAGACTGGAATTGCACAGGGCAGCAGGTGCATGCAGCCATGAGAAGAGAGGGGTTCACTGTGACACTGGTAACGGTGGCACTTTAGTTAGTCCACAAAGAGATCTGCAGAAAAAAAAATCTTAGGAAAATATATTCTCTGCAAAGGACTTGCAAAACCATGCGTGTATTACTATTCAGTTATTAACATAAATCATCATTCAGTATTTATACTAAAAAAAAAATTTAAGGCATGTGTTAATTTATTTAACAGATTATTACCAAACATGCAGGTAAAAATGGTTAAAGGAATGCAGATCCAGACATCTACTCACTTTTACAGTGACTTTTCATGCCACTCTTGATTACATGTTGAGGTTGACTACAGTCTCACAAACCCCTCCACTGACGACACAAAACACCCCCAACCTACTCCTACTTCACTTAGACTTGGGGACGGAATTAAGACTCCTACTCCTACAGCTTCACCCACTTCAGGCTTTACTGTTGTAGACTCCACGCATAGGAATACCCCATGAGAGAACACTTTGGCTAAGAGAACATCCTTCTGATGAAACAGATTTTTTCCATTGTAAATGCTCTGCCTAAAGGAACAGGAACTTCTCTTAAAAGAACACCTTTTTGACACCGACAGCGATTAGTTCACAACTGGTACAGTACTGTTTTGTAACCTGATAACTCATCATCATCAGACTTAAATTAAAATAGTTTATTCAGTCTTTTCAAAACTGACTTGTCATTGTGAGAGTGTCTTGAGGACCAGTGACTGGTTTATTCAATCTTTCAAATTATCATTGCCTCGTTGTGTATTCCGATATCTACAAGTGCACCTCATCGCTACAAAATGGCATGTAAACTCTTGCTAGAAGAAACTGAAAAAAACCTGAATGACACAAGTCGCTGAGCAATTTGGCATTTGCCGGTCTGGCGAGTTTCACCATTCTGTTAAATAACGTGCATTCCTTGAATATTGCTCCTGTACATGCATTTATAATTAATCTAGAGCTGCTGCTACATTTAAAGTGTCGGGTCCTGTGTTAATTTAGTTTGAGAGTTAGTTTATTAACATTGGTTTGTGTTACTTTATTAGTTTATTAACATACACTAGCCTATTGCTTTTCTCTAACATATTTTGTTTATTTCATATGTTGATGCACGTGCGTCATGACAAGTAATATGTATTTACTGATTTATTGATTCGTATTGGTGTCTGTGATCAGCTCCATCTTAGAAAATGCTTCGGCTAAGAGAACGCTGCGCTTGCTTGCCGAGGGGGGTTCTCTTAGCCGGAGACTACTGTACGAGCTTGATTAGCCCCACAGTATAGGCAGCAAGCATATTCTTATCACAGTAAAACTGAGAATGGATTCAACTGCTCTGCAGTGGGAGCCTTGTTTCCATCCCTGAGATGTGTTCTAGAGGTGCAAACTGGAGCACATATACTTCCTTGAATTACACCCGACAGCCAAGCCAGATTCAATCTCAAGAAACCATTATTACTGAACCAGTGGCACTCAGTATACAGGGTTCTCACCAGGAATTTTTCACAGCATGGCAGTGGGAAGAGCAGGGGCCGGGAGAGGGGGCGGAGCCGGGAAAAGAAACCGAGATCCTCACAACCCCCTGCAGGCGAGGCAGGACAAGTCATGCACATGCTTACGCTTTGGGGAAGTAGTTGTCAACATAACATTCTATATCTATGGTTGTCAGTAGGTAGAGGCAGAGTCTGCGTCATAGGATGACGTACTCCCTAGTAACGTGTGCACGCCATTCCACGGAGGGGAAAGTAGATTTTTGCCATAGTGTTATCATTCCTGTCCGACTGAGAAACCTGTTTTTACCTTTCAAAACATTAAGAATGGCCTGGATATAATTAGTGCAGTTTTTAGTCTTCTTTCAAAAATAATATAAGAATAAGTGGAAAACCCATTTGTCACTGTTGTTCCATACTTAAGGAATATACAACAAATGTTTTTCCCACTTATCGCAAGTAAAATTGGACATGTACTGTGTCCCACATTTTATATATTAAAACCTACATACTATGAAAATCTATCTATGGGAAACTGAAGAATTTCAAAAGGATTATTGTAAAATTGTGAAACTTTGGATTTTTTTCTGAAGACCTTGAAATAAGAACATAAGAAGAACAGAAGAAAGTTTACAAACAAGAGGAGGCCATTCGGCCCATCTTGCTTGTTTGGTTGTTAGTAGCTTTTTGATCCCAGAATCTCATCAAGCAGCTTCTTGAAGGATCACAGGTTGTCAGCTTCAAACAACATTACTGGGGAGTTGGTTCCAGATTCCCACGATTCTCTGTGTAAAAAAGTCCCTCCCTTTTTCTGTTCTGAAAGTCCCTTTATCTAATTCCATTTTTGAGCTCTGGTCCTTGTTTCTTTTTTCACATCGAAAAAGTCCCTTGGATGGACATTGTGAACACATTTAAGGATTCTGAATATTTGAATCAGATTGCCGCGTACTCTTCTTTGTTCAAGACTGAATAGATTCAATTCTTTTAGCCTGTCTGCATATGACATGCCTTTTAAACCCAGAATAATACTGGTCGCTCTTCTTTGCACTCTTTCTAGAGCAGCAATATCCTTTGAAAAATGTACTGCCAGCACAGTGCTTCTTTGGCTTTACGCAGGTTGAAGCACTGGTATATTTTGGTATATAAGGCTATTCAATGTAAATTACCCTCTTATTTAAATGAATACCTTATAGCTTCCCATAGTAACCACAGCCTCAGATCTTATTCTTTTTTGCATTTTAAAATCCCAAATGTGCGTATTGAGGCTGGTAAAGGATCCTTTGCTTATTATTCCCCATGGTCCTGGAATGAGTTCCAGTCCAAACTAAAGCTGCAGGCCCAGATAGCTTTATTGCAATTTAAGAGTAAACTGCATGATTTTGTGACCGAGTTGTAACTGTTTTAAATAGTTGACTACTTTTCTGTGTTTTTATTATTGTTTTAAATGCAATTTGCCTGTGTTTTAATTGTATTTTATTGTGTATTTGTTCTTCTTGTCCGATTGACTTGCTGCTACCTGCTTGGCTAGGTCTCACTCGTAAAAGAGATTTTAATCTCAATGCGACTACCTAGTTAAATGAAGGATAATAAACAATCATCCAACATGCACTGGTAGATCAGTCAATACAGACTGTTAGTTTGATTTAATTTTGCCCAATGAAAGCTCTTTAGCTTGATCATGTAACACATCCATGCCACAAACGCTGTGTTTGGCGGGAGGACAGAGACTCTAATTAGAAACAGTTAGCGGACAGTGCTGCTTGTAAAAAAACAAAAACAAAAAAAAACCATGGCATCCAAATGGAAAAAAAATGTAACAAAACAAACTGTACAGACCAAGTACCAGAATCATGTTCCGAAAGATGTAGCCCAAGGAATACCAGCCACCCATGCACACACAACTAAAATATGACTGTGATACTAGTCACAGGGAGGTGAAGCACTCATGGTTTCAAACATACCCTCTGGTCCAGAAAGAACATTTTTACATGGCAAGCCAGAAACATGCAGCTTCCAGATCACAGCTAATGTTTTCTTTTCTTTTTTTTCTTCTGTTGTTTGCTATCTGTTTAAAATGTGTTGAAATATATTTTGGAAATACTAACAGAGTGGATTCGAAAGAGGAATAATTTAATAAAATAATAAACACATTCATTATTTTAAAAAGAAGGATTTGTCTCACTATGATTTATTGAGTTTTAATGTCAATATTACTGTCAGTAGTCGAAGGTGGAAGAACAAGGTAAAAAAACTTTTTTAAATAAAGTAGTGACAGTACAATCCTACTAATATTATTAATCACATTAGTACAATTTTGTATAACTAGAGCTGCGGTTAGTCAGGCAGGCATTAATATTAACATAAACTAATAGCACTGTCTACTGGCACAATTTTGATGACCTTTCTGTAGAAAGAAAACCACGTCAGTCAAAATAACGTAAAGGATTATGCAGTACATGAATATCTCTGCAAACCTTGTCAGAATTTAGGAAATCTGTAATAACGTTTTTTTCACATGGGACTAAGTTTGGCATTTATATTATATGGGAATCAAAGTTATAGTGCAATTTAAATATAATATTTAGGTGTATTGTAAAAGGTAGGGTCTGGCATTTAAATATCTATGTGCTTTCAAATAAAATACATGTCTTTTTGTCGTGCTGAAACAGTATGTATTGTTTATAGTATTGTTAAGTGGCTAAAGTTTTTCAATTGTGGCTAAAAAATGTTAAGTTACTTTAACCACAGTAGCTAACTAAATGAAAGTCTTACAGGGAACGTAGTTATGGTGTAATAAACAGCATGCTGTCACAACCAAACCATTGAAGAGTACTGAGAGCTGAAACAAGTACTTTAAGCAAACCAATTTCTCACATAAAGGAATAATCAAAAATGTTTCACAGGATTATTATTATTTTTTGGCCGTTACACAAACCGAAAACACAGCATAGCAGGCCCGATTACAGCGTCATTTATCCAAGTAACAACGTAATGACCTGTTACACTCAACAGCGCTGGCAAAAACCCCGGTATATCAGGGAGCCTTGAAGATCAACGTTCTGTAATCCAGCTATTCATACACCTGGTTCTGTCACAGTAAACTAATTTCAGCAATTTGCATTTCAACACATGCTTAATTATAAAATGGATTTGGTATCTTGCGGAGTGCTGAGCTTAGTGCGCGCACCCTGCCAGGAACTTCAATTTCACACCAACCACAGCGAGGGGACTCCAAGGAGAAGGATACCCAAACAAAGGGAAGTGTCACACATACACCATCCAGAAGAGACGCTAGGTACAGCTTAACGTTTGCACTTGAATAAACTTTAAAAAAATACCAAAAGAAGCCAAGTACACTAAAGTGTATTGAAGAAGTCAGGGACCGCAATATTTGTCTACTTTCTGATATAGATTGATTTTGGAATTCTGGCTGATCGTTTTGACGTTACATATAACGTCTTAAATACTTTAACGTGTTTAACAAAATCTGATCTTTTTTTGGACAGGTTAACGTTATATAAATAGACTTCAGCAAGACATGATTGAAAGGCATAATAAAGTCCTGACTTCAGTGTAGGGTGCGAGTAACAGGACCTGCTCAGCACTCCCCAGTACTGGCTTCGGTGTAGGGTGGGAGTAACAGGACTACTGATAGCTAAGGAAGCATCAAGCCTCAAGCCTGGGGACTATATTTAATGCACTTAAAACTTATAGTTTGACTACAGGGTTTTATCCATAAAACCCGAAACACTCATAAAACTAACACACCAAGTCAAGTAAAACAATAAAACTTGACACCATTCTGCAAATCATAAAAAAAGCAAAACCACATACATTTTTTTCAGCAGCAGGTTGCTATAGGGGTTGGGAGGTATACAGTGTGCACAAGTGGGACTGAAAGGCCGGGGAATCAAAGATCTTGTAACCAGCACGACAGCTTCAAGACAATTTACTGTAGTCCAAATCTGGAGCAACCGTCTACTTTACTGTGCAGCCAAATGGTACGAATCACTTTTCTGCATGCAATGTAATTTTGATTAGAGCAAGTAGTGAGTTACCAATTTAGTTCACCGGCTGTGTACTGCTACTTTTTACTATATAAATGCAACACTAGCGTCCTGACTTCAGACAGGCACCAAGACTTAAATTAGGAAACCACTGTTACCCCAATACCTGAGAAGACAGTCAATAAAGAAAACGCACTAAGAAAAGCATAAGGTAACAAGAAGCTTGCAGTTAAAACCGCATAGGTGATAATATCACAGGTCTGTCAAACACCATACACTTTGCAAAGAGGTGCCGAGGCGTATTGTTGTCAACAAATATAACTGTACAGGAGACCCATGTTATTGTTGTACATTTAACCATCACATTTTAATAAGGCTTTGGATTGGATTTTACTACAACAGGAGATACAGATTTGCCTTCTTCCACCAATTTCACAAACTTGGCACGAATTTTCTAACTGCTCCAACTTGCATTACCACAACACGAATAAAACAGACCATGCAAATAAATATATAAATAAATACAAACGCACGCAAATTGTGTGAAAATGCGTTTAATACAACCCTTTGTGTAAAGCACAAAATAACTAAACCCCTATTTTAGAGACGTAATCGCCGAGGCCTAGCTTGCAATCCAAAAACCTCAGGTCTAGCCTTATGTATCTACAGGCTGCACACACATACATTAGCTTACATTAATCTGTAAACGCTGCAAAATACAGTTTTATGTAGAGGATCCCGCGCTAAATTATGCGTTCTGCTCGTTCTCCTCACAAATTCTGAAGTGCTCTATCTACCCCATGGTGTTCAGGCTAACGTACTCATTTTTCTGTACAGCACGACCACTAGCCCGGGCTGACAAGGGAATCTGCGGGCGGCGAGAGAAAGGGGCATTGCCATTAATAGAATTGCACACAGTGCTGCACACTCGCAAAAACAAACAAGACCCTTGCAAGTGAATTATGACAGTCATTCCTTATCGTTGATCAAACCACACACACGAGAAACGAAATGAACGCGGTATAAAATCCTACTGTTTTTATGCATTGCACGGTACATTTATACGCTTTAGAAACGGCTACCGTGTGGCCTAGCGCCCGGTGCAGCAGCAGTCACGGAACATTCCCAAACCATCCTTGCAGCCTCCACTGGTCCCAGGTCTGGTGAAGAAAACGAGGCCTGAAACAAACCTAAACGGCTTTTAATAGAGAATCAATTCACAAAAAATAAGTGTACACTGCCACCGCGTACGAGGAAATACAACCACGCACTATACTACAGCAAACCACCGACTGCTGGCCAAGGCGGGTGACTGGAAAACATCGACGCAGAGAAAGGGTCACAACAGCTAATGCAGGCCGTTTTAACTATGGGAATGAAAATGCGTAAATAGCTGTATATTATTCAAATGTGCTACAGTACATAAGCAAGCAGCACTACACAACTCGATGCCCACCAGCTTCCAATTAGGGTTATTTTTGTTTTGTTTTTAAATGTCATTTTAACAACTAATGATACACTATAGAATTCTACTTGCTTCGGGGAATTTTCATTTTTTCCCACCAGTTTATCAATGTGGACTTTCACTTTTCATATTTCCCCCAAAGCAACCAGATTGTTGTTATTAAGAGCTATCCAGTTCCAAGACACAGACAAAACTTCTTATTTCAGGACTATTTAGATTGAATTTAATCTTATAGAAAAACCTCATTTAATAACAATAACAATAACAACAACAACAATAATAATAATAATAATAATAATAATAATAATAATAATAATATTTTGCAAACAAAAAAGACTCAAGTCTCCAGATCTCTAATTGTGAATTACTCGCATTAACACCTTTGCAGAAGACACCTCCTTCTTCGTTTTTTATTTTTTTTTTTTCGTGCCATTTTCGTAAATTTAAAAATAACTAAACTTGTAGCTTACTCACCCACGGCAAACCCGGCGAGAGCGCCCTCTCTCCACATTCTCTGACACTTACTGTGTTGCTCAGGGAAAACGAATGCGCAATAAGCTTATTTCAGAAACCCTCGTTGTTTTATTATCTGTATGTTTACATGAATCTCTATCCGTTTTGTTGTTGTTTTTTTATTCTACTTTAACTCCCCTGTCTTTCTCTCACACGGACTCTCTCTCTCTCTCTCCCTTCGGCTGCAGCGCTACGTGGCCGGCCCGGTTTCGCGCACCGTCCTGCGCTCGCTCCCGCGCCTGATTGCCCTGGCCCGCTGTCTGGAGCGCAGGAGCGCGCATTCTTTTTTTTTTTTTTTTTTTTTTTTTTATTATTTTTTTTTTTACAGACAGCGGATTGGGGAGTGCAAGCCTGCGTGCTCGCTCCCGCGAACAAAGCCAAGCAAACAGCGGAGAAGGGAATTTGAATCAGAAAGCAGGACATCTTGGTAAAGTGTGAAAAAAAAAAAAACCCTTATTATAATAACTTCACAAACATGGGCCGGTTATACAACCGTACACGTGCCAAGCCTCTGAGTTTTGGAGGGAAGTGCAAAATTTTTGGCTGCTCTTTTATTATTTACACAGTTTTTCCTTTATTTATGTGTTTTTTTAAATTATTTTAAATAAACTCAAAGCCGAGTGGTTCTTATAACTCACCCTTAATAAGGACTTTCCAATTTTACATTTGAACTATATGATCTGATCATATCGACTATTACCCTAACATTACATTCTTGACTTACAGTGCTAGTTTTTATGATTGTGTGTTAAATGTTATGGATGAAAACAACATTATAAATCAATCTTCTCGATTATGATGTCAAAGAATTATATCTATGCGTATGCAGGTGCAAGGCTAGTATGCCAGGCGCACTGAGCATGCCTGCCACAGGGCTCCTCTGGGTCCTAAACTCTGATCTGAACCAACGGAGATTGAAGTGTTTAAGTGATTGAAGGGGTTAACAATGACGTTTCAAGTAGAAACGTCATTGTTAACCCCTTCAGGTACGCAAGGAATTGAGCACTGCGCAAACATTTTCTTCTTAAAATACATTTAAGAGTGACAAGTGTCACGAGGAGGAAACTGACAATTTGGATGACCAAGAAATAAAAAAGCGAAGTAAAGTTTAAAATATACATGAACTCATTTACTATAAAAGTTCAGCATGTTTCAGACAGTATGTTCTACTTATACTGATTGAAGATAGATAGATAGATAGACAGACAGACAGACAGATAATTAGAACAGAGATAGACAGGTAGCTGATAAACAAATATATAGGTGTGTGCGTGTGTGTCAGTGCTTTGTTTGTGTGTGTGTGTGTCAGTGCTTTGTTTGTGTGTGTGTGTGTCAATGCTTTGTTTGTGTGTGTGTGGGTGTGTGTGTGTGTGTGTGTTTGTGTGTACAAACGTTTATTCTGAGTTCCGTTGTTCCAGGTTTTACCCAGTCCCTTCTATAGGTGTTTTTTTCTGAAAACTCACTTTCGGAATTTTCCGAAACATGTGAATTACAGCCTTGTATGAACTGTTTTGGTGTTTATTATTTGTAAAAATTGTTAAAATACACGGTGACATAACATAAATTGAGGGGAATAACATTGGAAAACAGAATAAAAAAATGTAAAACAAGTTTATTTTTTAACATTTCACACAAAACTGTTTGGCTGGGGGCAGGAGTAATACATGTAGTATTAGACAAAATTCACGGTGCAAACAGTTCTTTCAATTTTCTTTTGAATGGTTTTGCACCGTTCAATAATAGCGCTGGAAACTACACAACAATGTGTAGTTCGTACAGCGAAATAATACTGGATTTCAGTCCCGAAACAGTAATAACCACAGGCAATGTCCCGGCACGGCTCCACGTCCTTTCACGATGCTCCCGTGCTGGTGGTGAATACACAGTGATTAGTGACTTGGTGTCGTAGTTGTAATCCAGGTTGTAATCCTGGTTTGACAGCGACAGCTCCCGGATGTTTAGCCGTTTAATAATTACAAAATAAACAGTTATAAACACAAACAAAATACAGAACTCGCAGTTATCTAATCTCCGTACTTCCATAACCATAACAAAAGAACAGATTGCTTGACCACATCCCCTGTAATACCCTTAATCAAACCTCCTTAGGTCGGCCAGGGTGTCCCCGCCTCACCACGCACCAGCGACCCCTGTAGTCTGGCCTGCCGCCTGCGGACTTGCCTGTAAACTGCCCAGAGCTGCATTGTCCTCTGAGGCGACGCAGGATAGCTTGTGTTTATCTTCGCCACCCCCGAGTCAGTGAGCTGCGCATAAAAACAATTGGATATGCCAAATTGGGAGAAAATAATGAAATAATTGTCGATTACAAAAAAAAAAAAAAAAAAACAACAAAAAAAAAACCTTTCAATCTGGAGGCCCCTGTTTGTTTTGGTACTGATAATACTGTCTATCTATAGGTGTATGTTACAAACCCCCAGGTCAAAATAGAATTAACAGCAAATTACTATAAGAAGCCATTAGAAATGCATGTAGGGGCAATCATGGGTGATTTCAATGTTCCCAATATAAACTGGGAAAATCCAGTGGGATGTGGTAACGTAGAAACTGAACTGACTGACGCAGTAAATGACTGCTTCCTGACCCAGTGTGTCAAAAACCTGACAAGGGACAGAGCAATTTTAGATCTGGTGTTCACAAACACCCAGAACATGCTGTGTGATACAAAAACAGTAGAACCACTGAGGTGACCTGGGATTTTAGGGAACAGGCGGCACATACTGAAGTGTCTCATTTCGGGAAGGATAACTTTGAAGGGATAAGATAGGCACTGAGATAGATAGACTGGATGGTGGGAATTAGAGGACCTGACAGCGGAAGTTCAATGAAACAGGTTTAAGTTATAATGCAGGACAAGTTCATACCTACAATGAAAAATAGCAGTTTTAACAAGCAGTCACCAAAAAGACTAGACAGATCAATCAGAAATAAACTTAGAAAAAAAGACGTCTGTGTATGACTTGCGGGAAAGATGGAAGAGCAAAACATTGGGAAGACTATAGGAGTATGCTTAAACAGTTAAACACGGATGTTAGGAAGACCAAAAGAGATCCAGAAAGAAACATTGCCAGTGCTGCTAAGCATAACCCTAAAACATCCTTCCAATATTTAAAAAGTAAAAGAACTGTGAAAGAAGTTACATTATTAAGGGATGAATATGACAACTGGGTTTAAGAGGTCTGCAAAATATTAGATGTATTAAACAAATATGTTTGGAATGTTTTCACCAGAGAGGATACAATGAATTTGCTGCTGGCTACTATCATAAAGAGATCAACACAAACAGAAGAGGTCCGTGAAGACTGGAAGCTTGCAAATTGTGCTATAATTTAAAAAGGAGGATATGACAGACCCAGGTAATTATAGACCTGTTAGTTTAACTTCCATAACAAGCACATTGATGTAAACAATATTAAGAGGTAAGCTTGAAGACTATTTATACGGCAACAGTAGCCATGGGTTCAGAAGAGGGAGGTCAGAATTTAATACCGGTATAGTTATTATGGGTCTTCGCTCCTAGAAGGCATGTTTTTAATAATCACAAAAAAAAAAAATGTGACTGGTGTCAGTTTGACATTGATCTGGCTGACTTATCAAAGTGAAAGTGAGGTAGCTATGTGGGAGTGCACTGAATGAGTAATTATACAACGGCTTATCTGAGATCAAGGGACAGGCAATTTTCATTTGGTTTCATTGGGTTTCACTTGATCTGATTCCAGAAATATTGCATCAAGTCTAAAGACTATTATCAGACTGTGATAACAACAACGCTACTACTACTACTACTACTACTACTACTACTAATAATAATAATAATAATAATAATAATAAATAATAATAATAATAATAATGATTCTCTAACTCATAATAAAGCTGTAATTTCCATCAAGGGGTTCTGTTGACAGGAACACACAAGAGCAAAGCCTTGTGCAGAATGTACAGTTTTGGTGTATTTTTGGTAGCAGAATAAACAATGACTTTCCCACGGCTTTGTCATCTGGACGCCTCTTCAACAAGCCATTAGATTGCGGCGGTGAGGAATGCCATTACTGGTCGTAGCTACAAGGTCAAAGCTAAGCCTGTTCATGGTTTCAGGTGGTAGAGCTGTATAATTTATCAGGGGTATTGTATTTTCTCTATTGAACCTGAAGACCTTGTTTGTAACTGATTTATTGAATCTTGAAATCCAAACAGCGCCAAGTCAGGATTTAAAACCCCTTAGCATCAGAGAGCAGAGAGCTGATGTCTGTTCAGTTTGAAAACTTTGACTGAACAATAATACGGTTATAAAAAATACTCCAGTTTATAGGATTTTTTTTTTTCATCTACTAATACTAATAACAACAGCACTGGAAAACAGAATAAAACAAAGTTTAAAACAAGTTTATTTGTTAACAATTTTGAACTTCAGTATTTTTTTTTAACATTTTCTTGAATTGGGGTGAGGATGAGAAAAATCCATCTATTATTACTAAGAATCAGAGCAGAAAACGCGCTTGATTTTTGGAGGGTGGAGCCTCCAATCGTGTACAACAAGACTGTAACACACAGACGTTTACAGGAAAATGATCGTTCATCATATATATAATAATAATAATAATAATAATAATATTAATAATAGAAACCTGTTTGTATCTATGTAGCACGCTTCATCACAAGGAGGAAATCATATATAAATCACTCAAGCGGAAATTGCACTTCTATTATACAATACAATTTGCACAATATGATTTGCTTTTATACAGTGCTCATCGAAGTCAGGGAGCATAGCAGCTGAAAGCCCTTGCACCTCCTGATTTCAGATGACTTCTTGGCACTATTAGGAACTACAGCACTATTCAACATAAAAAGGTGATGCTGTTAGTTTTATGCACCTGTATACACACATTATATAATATGATTCTAATATATAAATGATGGGGTATTGAAAATGTGCAAATGATTCTTGGCGCCTCTGGATATGACAGAATTCTACACGGTATTCACAGGATCCTGCATCATTGATTAGATTATATGAATCTCGCGAAGGTACAGCCGCACTGTCTGAGATGAAGGAAACGGTTGCGTTTTAAACAGGAAACAAGAAGGAGCACTTCAGTATTGTTCTGAGCGGTGTCTCGCTTCTCCGTACCAGGGCAGATATTTCATTTGCTCTCCAATGGGGTCTTGGACGTTCAAACATGGTATTGCACCATTTCCATCATTTCAAACCATCTTTGAAATCATATGGGTTTACTGCATGTGCTATTATAACCAGTTTCATTCAGATCAATCATACAGTATTTACAGCACTGAGCCACTAGACTGCCTGCATTTCTTGTGACTCCTGTGGAACACTGCAAGACATATTTAAAACCCACCCCCCCCCCCCCCCCCCCCCCCCCCCCCCCCCCCCCCCCCCCCCCCCCCCCCTGCAAAAACTTCAAGTTCTGGAATCGCATACAGAATGAACAGCTTTATTTTTTCTAAGGACTATAAGCATAGTTAATTGAGTAAGTTGTACTGGGGCTAACAATCAGCAGTACAATCTGAATCAAAGTCTGATATCCAGAAGGTCCCATAGAGATGCTTACCTATGAGACAAGCTCTGTGTGGAGAACAGCAGTCATTGTTTTAGTTAGATATGGAAACATCTGCCAGCCGAGCGTCAGCTATATCAGCCTCTATGAAGGTCTGTCATGTTTGCTGTCTCGCTGCCTCACCATGCAACAGAGAAACGACGCTTTTACAAAGTGCAGAATTCATTTCAGGGATTTGCATAGGAAAATGAATCAGCCACGTGCCAACTCTTTCACGGAAAAGTTTGCGCAACATATTACAGGGAGTTTCATTTAACAAGTGTGGGCATCTGTAGAGACAGATAGAGAAAAAAGGCTTGTATATCCTACCCGATGCAAATGAGATAAAATTAACAAACTAAACATGACACACGCACACACTTGTACAGGCAGTCTCTCTCTCCTCTCTCTCTCTCTCTCTCTCTCTCTCTCTCACACACACACACACACACACTACATCCTTCCTGTTGCCTCTTGTGAATACTTTGCTATGAGCGCGTATTTTTAACCAGAGGTTTTTCTGAATAATCTTATCGCATCTCCATCTCTGAAGAGCGATTTGTTTCTGGCGCTTGGCATTCTGCTGAACTCCACATCAAAGCTGCTGAGGTTCACGGCAACTATATTTATAACCGACTGCTTGTCAGACCGCACAGGGCGGGCAGTCAGTGACTGTGCACTGCCGGGGCACCACGTACTTCTGAAATGTGGATTGAAGGAGATAGTTGGATGAATTTAAATGGTCTTTGCAATCGTTCCGAATGATTCTGGCTTCTGCTGCACCAATATTATAATTTGTTCTCTAAATGTCTAAAAAACAGTTTCAGCACCAAAAAGGGAACTCAATGGAACCCTTCTAACCCCCTGTATTTGCATAATATTTTGTATGTGTTTATAACGCTGTGACACGTGTTGCTAGTCATCCAATAGCATCGTTATCTGTCATCTTTTATGAAGTCACCAGTGTATTCTATTTTGGGGACTGGAATGAGGCCATTGTAAAATTAAATACTACACTGAGAATTTCTCCCCCTACTGGTACAGCGGGAGTTTGTTAAGGATTTGCAGTGAATGAATCTCTGACAAACTCCGATAAATTACTGGTGCATGCTCAAAGTGCACCATTTCCATACTGGCCTCATTACAGAAATTCCACCTTTTTAAAATTAAATTATAATAATTATTTTTTTATTTTATTGTTAAACACAAAACAAGACAAACTAAACCCAGCCACCTCATTACAGAGTATTTGAGTTCATAGTAATAGTGTTATTAAGAACAGTTTACAAACGAGAGGAGGCCATTCGACCCATCATCATCTCATCAAGCAGCTTCTTTCTCCATTTGTGACCCCTGGTCCTTGTTTCTTTTTTCAGGTCGAAAAAGTCCCTTGGGTCGACATTGTCAATACCTTTTAGAATGCTGAATGCCTGAATCTTTGCTCAAGACTGAATAGATTCAACTCTTTTAGCCTGTCTGCACATGACATGCCTTTTAAACCCGGAATAATTCTGGTTGCTCTTCTTTGCACTCTTTCTCGAGCAGCAATATGAAAAGAAAAGAGAATAAGGGAAAACAAACCATAGGGTAAATGCAAGAACATACATATAGACATATGCACGCACATACACGCAAATGCACAAACATACATACATACATACACACACACACACACACACACATATATATATATATATATATATATATTATATATATATATATATATATATATATATATATATATATATATATATATATATATATAATCCTATCAGTGATTAGAAATCCTGGCCTGTGATTGGCTAAAACCTCATCATAGGAGGAAGTACTGCACTAACATCCTTACACCACCGGTCAATAGTTTCAGTCTGTCATGTGATTGGTTGACATCACTGTCAGTCCTGCCCCATTTCAAAGGAATGCCTTTCTCCCCTAGGTGTTGAATGGCATGACAACTACTTGTTATTGTTTATATTCAAATCCATGATTTATTCTTACATGATGTAATGGTTTTATATAGATTGTGTCATCATTTGTACTTATATCTTTAACTCTATTTTAATTCTCTATATTAATTTTAACATTATTTAATATAAATTTTGATTTATATTATCATGCAATGCTGGCTCTGAGGATCAGCCTTGATTTGACCTCCCCAGTGCATCAGCATGCACACTTTTGAATGAATTTTGTTTATTTATTTCTTTAAATGTTCTATATTTATTGAAGTTAATTAGTTCATTCTTTTCTGTTGAGTCCCGCTGGCATAATTGTGTTCAGTCTATTTATCCATTTACCTTCTTTTATTCTTCTATATGTCGCATTGTCTAATTTTAGCTGTTCTAATGCTACAAACATTACATCATTTATGTCATGTCCTTGACTGGTGAAGTGCTGTACTATTGGTTCATACATTTTTTTTTCTAATTAATGAAAGGTGGTTCTGAATTATTTTATATAAAGTTGTTCCAGTCTCTCCAACATATTTTATTTCATCACACTTTTCACAGGCTATTCCATAAACAACATTGCTATTTTTACAGTAGGTATTAGTTTTTAGTGGATATGTGGTGTTCTTGTGTTTAATTATATTTTTACACACTTTACATGTACTAGTGCAAGTATTTGTAGAACCTGTTCTGTCAATTATTCTTTTATGTTTACAGTGAACTAAAACATCACCTAAATTAGCTTCTCTTTTGCTACAACTGGGGCCTTAAGAAATACTTTTTAAAAAAAATTCTGAATTATGTAGAATTCATAAGTGTTTCCAAAGAATATTAGAAATATTGGTCAAAAATTTAGAGTAAGCCATTACTAGTGGGACTCTTTTGACCTTTACAATCTAGTAGATCATCTCTTTTAAGTTTATCCACTTTTCTTAACTCTGTCTCTATAATTCTTTCTTTGTATTCTATTTTTTTAAGATTTGTTTTTAATACATGTCTTTGTTTTACACAGTCACTTTCTTTAGAGCATATTCTGCATATTCTTATTCCTAGCCCCTTTGGGATTGCCCTTTTAGTGTGTATTGAATGTGCAGAGGACATGTGTAAATAGTGGTGCATATCAATGGGTTTACAGAAGAGGTCAGTCTCAATTGAACCTTCTTCAAGTTTTACAATGGTATAAAAAAAATTATATTTCTTTTCTTGTCCATCGAAGGTCCACCTTAATATTACTGTATATTTCATTTGCCATTTTATGAAACTGGAAAAGAGAGTCTTCTCCATGTGTCCAAAAACCCCAAAAATATAATCTACAAACCAAATGTATTCTAAAGATTCTCTTTCTGATTTTCTAAATAATTGTTCTTCCCATTTCCCCATGTATGTACTGGCAAAATGCATTCCTAATTTAGATTCTATTACTGCACCATCATTTTGTTTGTAATTCTTGTTAACAAATGTAAAATAACTGTTTTCTAAAACTACGTTGATCGTGTTCAGCATGCCTGCTGTTGGTATTGATTTATCTAGTCTATTATCTAGTGCTTTTTGACAAGCTTCTAAAGTTTCTTTATGAGGGACACTTGGGTACAAGGATTTTACATCCATGCGAAATAAAACTGCATTCTCTGGAAGATTGTGCTTTAATGATTTGACTCTTTAAAAATTGTGTTATATCCTTAACATAACTTGGTAATTTCTCAATGTGTGACCTAAGTTACTTTTCTGCTATTTCAGTAATTATGTGTGTTGGATTATCAATCATGCTGACTATCATTTGCATATATATATATATATATATATATATATATATATATATATATATATATATATATATATATATATATATAATATTTTTTTATACTGCTATGGACAAAAGTTTTGCATCACCCTCTGTACAGAATTGTGACAGGATAGCCGCAAAGGGAAGACTCAGAGTCAGGAAAATGCAGTGAAACAAACTACTTTTATTTACAAAAACACAAAATAAAAAGACACAATGGCCAAACAAAACACCAATTTTGGATAAACAAAACACTCCAAAAACAAACCACTCCCCCCCCTCCTCCTGGCTTTTTATAGTCCGTGGCTGGAGCCCAGTTAATCAATAATTAACAATTAGCCAATTAAGGCTCGAGCCACATTCTCCCATGTATTTGGCAGGAAGGAATTTAACCCCCTCCCTGCTGATCCAAAAGAAATAATAATACAATCACAAATAATGAAAACTGTAAAAAATGATAATAATAACAATTTATAGGGGGCAGGCAGGCACTCCATCACAAGAATTGAAAAATGTGACACTCCAAAATCTAACATGAAATACTGTACTACTATTATGTGATATCATTTTGTAGTTTATTATGTGATGATGTTAAATAAAATATCTAAATTATATATATATATATATATATATATATATATATATATATATATATATATATATATATATATATTCTAGGTGAGGCAAAACTTTTGGCCATAGCTGCACATATACACACATGAACATATACATATATAGACACACACATACAGGTATGCATAAATAAACACAAAACATACACATGTAAAATGTATGAGCAAATGCAGACTTGGTATACAGAATGGAATAAATAAATAGACAAATAAAAAGCATTCTAGTTCTTGAGTCATGTAAGGACAAATCCACCTTGCTCAGGCTTGCTCGTGTACAGGACAGTCACCAATGCGCTCTGGAGTTTGTTTAAAACAACACAGCTAAGACCACCTCAGGAAAGGGTAGGGCTACCATACGCTCTGTGTACACTTGGACACTTTGAGACAGTTCAGGCTTTTCAACTTGCACCCCAATGTATTCTGGTACATGTAGTCCTGCTATGAAAGGTACCTGAGACAGGTAAATTGTTCCTGAATGCATTGTGATGTGAATTGAAAAGCCTGAACTGTCCCAAATTGTCCAAGTGTACATGGAGTCATACGATAACCATGCTAAAGTCAGTTTGGTTTGTTTGTTTATGAGGCAAAACAGACTCAGTTCAGGAAAACGTGATGTGAATTCAGAAGAAAGCTAGTTCCTTCCAGTTATTTTTTACACACAAAATGAAATGCTTCTTTGAAGACCCATATATAGCCTGGAGCTACTGGGCTGAGTCTCAGTCTGGACCTGCAGGTTTGCTGCTAGAACGCCTCGCTGCTGACAGGAAGTCACTGCAACTTCCTGTTTGTGTTTTATTTGGTTTTTCGTTTTACACGCAGTCACCTTCTTACTGGCAGTTGCTCAACAGCTCAAACTGGGCTGAGAACAAGTTGTCATTTAGACAACAGCTAGCTTTAAATCAACTCTCAGGACGCACTTGATCTCTCTTGCTTTCCATGCTCTTTAAGCCTGCTATCTGCTATTAGCTGCTGTGTTGTTGCTACTATTTCATGTATTATGTTTGTTTAAACAGTCAGTTTCATGCTTCAAATGGTTCCTTGTTAAATAATGAAATGCTGTTGTGATACTTGAGCACTGCAAGGGAGGGCCCTTCTTGAAGGTGTAAACTTTCACTAGCTAAATAAACACATGTGAACTAACAAGATCACAATGTAGAGTAATAAAAACAATAAAATGTAAACCATCCAATTCTGGAGTCAGGATTAAAATAAACTCTAATAAACTAACCTGTAATAAAGTGTATAGGGGGGGTCTCGGGAACGCCCACATCGCGAGCACACCTCAGCTGTGATGACTGCAGAGCACTGCAGCGGGGCTAGGAAACAGACCCTGACTCTGAATACTCCTGTTCTAAGAAGAATACTGCACTGCGGGTCACATTGTCAAAGCTCCAAAACGTCATTAGCACCAGATTTTCAGATCATGAAAAAAACACCTAATAAAGTAACCTCATCAGAAATAAACAACTCAGACATTTAATGTAGGTTCTTCAGAGTAGTTTGAAGATGTTTCTTACTCATGTTAGAATTGCAAAGGATGATTTATTTTTCAGACAAAAATAACAGCTTGAGAACCAAGCCCTATGTATTTCCATTTTTTTTAATAACAGTGAACATGGGGCTCCTGAGTGGTGCATCCGGTAAAGGCACTCCATGTGGAGTGCAGGATGCGCCCTATAGCTGGGGATCGCAGGTTCAAGTCCATTGCGCTAGGGACCTGCAGACTACTCAGAGCCAGGTGTCAATGATAGTGTTAAACAGCATTAAAACGGGTGAACAATACTATTGTGGTCTTGAATCATAATCAACATTAGACCAGGAAATCCTTGAATGAGTGTACAGGAGCTTTCTTTCTGAGAAAGCGCAACAACAGAGAGATCTGTGGGGAGGGAGGGAGGGAGGGAGGGAGGGGTGGAGTGCAGACATGCAGAGGAGTGCTACTGTGGAGCCGTTTGACCCCAACGCTCCCCAAGGAAACTCAGCAGAGCCACACCCTGGCTGAGGGACGGCCTCTTCAGAAATGAATGTGCACACCGGCTCCCGGGCCCAGACATTACGAACAAGACACCTTGTGCACATACACATGCATTTTTTGCTTTTCTATTTCTTTGTACTATAATACTATAGTTTCACATGCTGTACTGTGGTATAACGTGAAACTGTGTGCTAGACAGGCCGTTACAGATTCTGTCAGTGAGAGGAGAGGAGGTTAACTCTAAAGCAAGGACTACAGATGAGCCTGTTTGCATTTTGATTCCGATGTGCAAGGGCGCTGACACAACATTTCTTTCTTTATTTTTAACCCTTGAAAGTAGACAAGAAATTGAACGCTTGTTCAAACAGTTTCTTCTTAAAATACATTTGAGAGCGACTCAAGCATCAAGAGGAAGGAAACTGACGATTTACACAACCAGATCCAAATCACACCGACTCAGCTCTCAAAGGCTGTCCGCTCTGTACAGCATTATGATCCTAGGGAATCTCTGCTTCATGGAACACAGAATCTCAGTGGTGATCTCCCAGTGTTTCAGTCCTTACCTGTTTAATACCCTGTCCCATCCCGTGCACTTTACCATTATCCCGTGGCTGCTGCTTTGATCACTATTTGATCAGCCATAATAATAATAATAATAATAATAATAATAATAATAATAATAATAATAATAATAATATTTTTATCATTGTGGACCACCATCAGAAAGCAGTTTACAGAGGTAGGCTGTGAACTGTGCATTATATGCAGAGTCACTTACAATAGGACATTGATTTAACATCTCATCCGCAGGATGGAGCACAAGGAGGTTAACTGACTTGCTCAGCGTCACACAGTGAGTCAGTGTGACAGAGATTGAATGATGCTTGGCGCCCCTTGAATTGAATTAACTATCCCTCCCAACCTGAGAGGGTACTAGATAAAGGGAACAGAGTACCCTGGACTAAAAGGCATGACACTTTATTCCCGCGGGTAGGTGGAAGTCAGCCGTCTAGAAAAGGGGCGGAGCTACAGTACCCGAACTCAATGACCTGGATGGGAAACAACGTGGCATCTGCGGACTGGAGCAGCAGATGCGTTCATTAACCAAGGGGTTATGAGAGAGGGTATAAAATAGGGAAGTAGCAAAGTAATTTGTTCCTTGGTAAATGGTTAGATTCAACCTACAAGGAGTCTGTATTGTTAATTGTGAAACCAAAAAGTAAGTGTTTATTTGTCTGTGGAAGTAAAAACTGTTGTTCGTCATTTCTAGACTATTAACATGATCCGGAGCTGTCGCTATTCAGCTAGCATCAAACCCAGACACCAGCACTTCCCCTTTGCTTATTTATAGTTGTTTGCTGTCAGGCTCTGGACATTGTTCATTCAATAAACACCCTTGCACCTGTTTGTTAATGTGTTTTGTACCTGCACTGCACTGCACTCACCTGTATCAACTCATCACTTTGCCGCAGTCAGTCAGTGGCAGACTTAATTAACACTGAAGAACATGGAATTGAGAGAAATTGAATAAATTCAACGACAATCTGAAAAACATGAATAAAGACGACAGTTGTTAAATTGATTACATTTATAAAAAAGACTTCTCAAAGGTCATTTTTTTAAGTGAGGATGGGGGGGTTGCATATTAGAGAGGATTTTTTTATTGCATGAATTGTTAGTAAACATGGAAAACAATGATCTAAGCAGAACTACAATAGAGAAACACACAAAAAATAGGGTATTACACTCAGGAACATGAAGACGGTATTATTATAAACACAAACCATTTTACTGAAGTCGTTCAACCGAAACATTAGCTTGTATAATTTAAAGAATAAAAATCAGTTTAGAAGAGAGTGCATTATTTATTTATTTTGTAATTATGTGTATATCTACCCTGATAAAAGCTTAGCTGTATTTAACATAAATCACGTGGACACCCAAACAGAATCTCCAAAACTCAAGGGATGTTGTACTGTCACCATTTTGATGTTTCTGAATCTGGGCGCAAGTCTATGAAATCACTGTTGACAACTAAGTGAAATCCTGGGACCTCTAATCCAGGGCGGCTGTGAGCATTAACAGGGTGTCTGTTTAAATGATTTAAACAGCTAATGCCAAGGTAATATAGCAGCGTGAATGTCTACAGGTAATCAGAGTCAGAGGCAGATAGGTAAGTGATCCTGCTTCAAGTAATTAACATTAGCTGTATTTAAGCAACATTATAAATGATGTTTTAATTAGGTACTTTACTGTGTGTGATTAGTACCAGGTGGGTTACATTGAATAGAGGTTGATTTGCAATTTGATTGTTTTCCAGACAGCTTTTATCCATCTAGTTAGTATAATAGACAGCTAGCCTATTTGTGTGCCAGCACGAAGCACCAGCCAACTGAACAGCCTCTCTACCAAAGAGCCGGGATTCCAGCTGTGGGAGTCCAGCGAGGAGAGACCTGTGAGGAGAGGCTGTTGGAGAAAATTCAAACCTAGCAGCTCTCTGGAAGATGCCAACTACTAAACAGGTTTGTACCCTCCCCTCCACCGCTCCTGCCCCCACTACTACTGTACCTATCTGTCTCACCTGTCCTGCTATGACTGTCTCTCACATCCCTGTTATTCTGATTCCTTCCTCTCCTTCACTCCAACTTCTCTCTCTCTCTCTCTCTCTCTCTCTCTCTCTCCCCTCCTACCCACAAAGCTGGCCATCAACTGGACCTCACCTTCTCCAGGCCTCCTGCCCCTCCACCCTCTCTATCACCCCTCTGGACCTCTCTGATCACTATTTCATCTATTTTTCTCTGTGTCTCCCCTCTCTCCCTACTCCACCGCTTCCTTCTCTCCTCCTTCTCCTCTATTCTCTCCTCTGCTAAACACTCCTATTTCCAATCTATTATCCAATCCTCCACTAACAACCCCTGAAAACTATTCTCTACCTTCCCCTCCCTCCTCAATCCTCCCCCCTCCTCCTCCCTCCTCTGACGACTTTGCCTTTCTTCTCCTTTAAAATCTATCCTATCCACAAACTCTTTAACACCTCTACCCCCACCCCCTCTAGCTCCAACCCCAAAACCCTCTGTCTCCCATACTAACTCACCCTCCTCCTCCTTCTCTCTCAGACTGACTTCTCCCTCTTCCAGGGCCACAAACCCACCACGTGCACCCCTCACTGCATCCTATGGTTTCTCATACCATTTCTATGCTGATGATGCTCAGATCTTCCTCTCCTTCCCCCCCTCCCCCCCCCCCCCCCCCCCCCCCCCCCGACCCCATCATCTCCGCCCGTATCTCTACAGGTCTGTCTGCTATCACCTCAAACTTAACCTCTCTAGATCTGACCTCCTTTTCCTCTCCTCCTCATCTTCCCCCTCCTCTGAAATCTCTATTTGAAAATCTCCTCTGAAATCTCTCCAGCTACCTCCAGACCCTCACCATGTGTGAGGCCTACAGTAATACAGTGCTGTTCCAGTGATAACGTGGTCTGGGAATGACTGTTTCAAGCGCATGCTGTATTATAAACCAGCTTCAATCAAAACTTTTATACCAATAGCAGCAGAGTTAAGCAGTGGCTTCAAGGGGCTTCATAATGCCATTGCCCGTCGCTGGCATGTATTTCCAGGCGATCCGCAGGTCTCCCGCGAAAGCAGTATGTTACAGTAATTTAAACAATGTACATTTGTATACAAATACGGTTCCATTATGAACTCAAGAAGGGTCTCCCTCCGGAGATGTGAATTTGTATGCTTTTCACTGCTCCCTATCATTGTGCAGGGTAAAGTTTCCTCTCCCCAGTGAAAGTGTTAACAAGAAAACGTTCCATATTTTTTTTTTAAAGTATCTAAGTTACAAAACTGAGATGCAAACAAACAATCTTGTGCTGAAGACATCTTTTTATTTTGTCACAGCAATTAGTTGTTTCTGTTTTTCTCCTTTCAAAATGTAATTAAAAGCCAGAATGCTCCGATACCATATGCTCCCAAGCCAGCTGTATCAATCGGTTTATAGAAGGATACTGCACTGCACAGCCTGCTGTGCGATTCTGCCTCTGCTTTCGATTTTGAGTTACTCTGGTGCCACCTGCTGGAGAGAACTCTGTTGGCTTCCTAGCTGAAAGGCTTACAAAGGTTTTATTTTCACTTTTATAAAACCAGTCCATGCATATATATATATATATATATATATATATATATATATATATATATATTATATATATATATATATATATATATAGGATAAGGACATAACCACGCTATAATTGCAGAGTACCTGACTTGTATAGAAATTGATAAAACTGTATCCCTCAATTAAGCAAACTTTAACAAATGCTACAGTTACAAAACTACACATAAACCAGCAGGTGTTCGTTTGGGTCTTGCGAGCACAGTTAGCTTGTTTATTGTTCACAATTTGAAAGATGTATTTATTTATTTATTTTTAAATGACAAGTGAAAAGCTTCAAAGTGTACTGCGGAAAGTTTTTTTTTTTTTTTTGCTGCTCAGGCACCTTGCTTTACTCATCTATTCCTTGCTTGTTTCAGTATCTGCAGTCCTCTTGTGACTTTCTGTTCCCGTGTCACTGCGCGCTTCTCCTTTTCGATAGGGCTCGTAAACACGGAGAGCGCAGATACATGAATCCCCCTAGTCCTCGTCTATCACCTGTGCTCCCTGTATCCAGGTGAAGCAAATCAATTTTATTTTTGGAATCAGGAAGCAAAGACAACGGCCAAACCTCTCGGACTCTCCAGTACGCTTTAGAGCCAGCTATTAAGATAATTATTACATGTTAATATAGGAGTAACGATTGCAAATAACATAAAAAAGGGCGTGTTCTTTTTCAATTATTCGAAAGTTTGAAATTGAATATTAATATTTCATTTGTAGTCGGTATGCAGGTCTCCCGCGTGCAGTTTTGAAAGCAGCATGTTATAGCAATTTAAATAAATGCACCTTCATTTAAAATGCGGCACCATTACGAAATCAATACCTCCCACACTTTACACTGCACCCCTTATCATTGTGCAGCAGTGGCGTAGCTAAGTGTGGCTTTAGGTTTTAACCCCCCCCCCTCCCCCCGAAAAGAATCATGCAACCACGTGGGACAAAATATCAGCCATGTGCAAGAAAACGTACCATCAGACAGCGTGCATTAGTGTCAAAACCGGTTCCTCCAGTCTTTAATTAACTATATATATATATATATATATATATATATATATATATATATATATATATATATCGAAATCTAAGTTGTTAATGTTACAAAACTGAGATGCAAACAATCTTGCGCTGAAGACATATTTTTATTTTGTCACAGTAATTAGTTGTTTCTGTTTTTGTCCTTTCAAAATGAAATTAAAAGCCAGAAGGAACCGTTCTGACCATATGCTCCGAAGCCAGCTGTATCTATCGGTTTATGGAAGAATACTGCACTGCACAGCCTGCTGTGTGATTCTGCCTCTGCTTGTAGAAGGATACTTATAAAATGTTACAGCTAACATGAAATCTGCAGCTGTTTAAGAGCTGAAAACAAGTAAAAAGATGGAATTAAGCAAATGATCAGTTCAGACCACAGAGGGCTAAGCATGGAAGCATGTTGTAAACAGACATAGTGTGGAGCCCGTGCCCACTTCTCATAATTTGAAAGATTAACAATCCTGTTCTAAAATGGAGAGTTTACCGGATTACAGCCCAGTTCAACCCAAAACATATCTCTCTGGGGCTAGCAGCGTGTGATACAAATCCTGTGAAAGACAGATGAACGCAAGTAGCTCACAGGGGTGCCAGTTTTAACGAGAACCCGAAGGTTGGAGTTAATTGGGTCTCATTTGTAAACGCCCATGTAGAGAATTGGGTAATGGAGGGTTTTAATTGAACCAGTTGTTCCTCATGCAGCAGCCTGGTTTATCACACTTGCAGATTTCTTGATCTACCCTTCCTACTCTGCACTGGACATGCCTGACCTCTGCACCACGTTACTGGATGCACAGCTGATGCACTATTCTTGCACTATTACAGCACTATTCTGTCAATGTAGATACAAACTGTCTTAATCCAAAATTGTTACTTATCTCATATTGTATTCTAGTATTTTACTGTAAACTACACTGTATTTAAATATTGTTTATGCACTATAACCACCTTGTATTGCCCTGTAAGTCGCCTTGGATAAAGGTGACAGCCAAATAAGCTAATAATAATAATGACAGGGTGTAGTCAAGACAGGAAAGTGTTCACAGTGAGTGAATTACAGGTGCGGGTTCAATATGCAGCAAGTGTGCAGGCTTTGCTGATGAATATTCATGAGCTCATTTGCATAGACAGAATACAATCTGCCCAGTAGTTTTGGATCAGCTTGTGAATACGACGAATCAGATTCAATAAGGGTTAAAGGTCAGACTGCAAATAGACTCATTTTCTTGCTCAAGGACCTGCTTCCTCAGATAAATGACAGAACAAGGTTGAGCGATTGGGTTATTACTGGAGAGGCTGTTTTGACTCTCCTGAGCCTCGCTGTTGTAAAAGACAGTGGAGCCTTGCAGAGAATGTGATGCTAGCCTGCCTCGCTCCAAATGAAACGATTTCTAGCTGCTATAACCTAATGCTTAAACAACCCCAAAAATGCACAAACAGTCCAACTTCATCATTTAAAGGCCATTTTCATTCCTCTATTGGTGTCAAAATACTGGACAGGATTATTATATCAGTGTTGTGATAAAGAGAAGCAGAAGGTACGATGATGGAAATGAAACGGGAAGCGTGTTTTTCCAACACAGCGAATCACACGAGCACCAATGAAGACTCTCACAGATCTCTTAACTGCCAATATGTGGAGTTCTGGGGCGAAATCTCTGTAATAACAATTTTGTAGCTCTTGACAGGTGTGATTGACAGGTGAGCTACACTGCTCTCTGTGCCGCTTCATTAAATAACTGGCATATGGAATAAATCCAACATATGATTACAAAAACACCTTTCAAGCACTGTGGGTGTCAGAAATGACAGATATAAGGTTGAAATAAACACATCCTCTTTAGGATCAGTGTTTCAGTTCTCAGTGACAGTTACCAGCCAGGTTCAAAATCCCTGTTTACTTTGTGTAGAAGACATACTGTACTGCACTCAGCTGGCATCAGTATTTTGACTGCCCCTTGGTGGCCACGGAGTCAATTACACATTTATATCTGGTGTTTCAAGGCCATTACTCATGAAACTTGATCCTCTGTTATACAATGTGAATTTGTAAGTATTCATTGCATTAAATGTGACCGATTAGTTTCAGCAGCTGTTGAGACATCTGACATAGTGACATGACAGACAAGTCACATGCTGTCAAGTTCTGATTGGCTAATGACAAAACATTTCATTCCTCTTTTTTTACAAATTAAATTGAGTTTGGTGCTCATGAAACGGTTCTGGACTGACAGCAGTTGAGAACAGTTTCAAGGACATCAAACAGTTTTATTCACAAGTTTTAACAGCCGAGTTAAAGCTAGGCCCTGGGTTTCTTGAAAATATTTTCCCGGTGACTGCTGGGTTAAAACTCCTGCTCATTTTTATTTACCTAGGGAATAAGCTTGATGTATCAATGAACACCCCTGTACCACAGAACCACTTCAACGGGAGCTCTGAAGCTCACAAACCTGGTTTACATGTATTGCTTGGACATCTACATTGCAGCTGGGGAAACAACACTAGCATATATATTATCAGAGAATTTACTTTAATTTTTTTTGCTGGCAATTAACATTCCTGATTATGATCAATCCTCATATATGGGGATTGGGCACTGATCAGGAGAATGGGAGAGAAAAAAAAAAAAAAAAACCTTTCCCCAAATCTAATCATTTAAGCATTAACAGGAATTAAGTCTTTTTGAGCAGTTTTATTTGAGATTCATTTCATCATTCACTGTGTATCATCTTTCAAATCAGAAAATTGAATAAAAAACAAATGCACCAATAGTACATAAAACTGAGGCTCTGTCCATCTGGAAGGAGACGAGCGCTTTCCAGTAGGGGGGACAAGGGGTTACAAACAGCAGCCCCCTAGCCAGGGCTATCCCAAAACAAAAGTTACCTGTCTCTATTGAAACAGAATTCTTCATGCTCTGCTCTTCTTCACTTTAGCCAATCAGGGAACAGGCAATAGAAATGTGTCTTGCTCTGCCCGTCAACTACTCAGAGTAGGGGTTAAACAGCATGTACATACCACAGGGTAGTGTTTCATTCTTCATTATTTCAACACCCATCCCCACAAAAAATAAACACAAATGACAATTAGTTTTCAGTTCAAGTGCTGTGTGATGAAGCATTTCATAAACAGTACTGATTGCCAGCGACACCAGGTCTCAGCCACACACAGTGACAAGAAGCTTCCTTTTCAGATAGCAATGTAGCGAATGCACTGGGCTGCACGGACCGGCACTCATCGAGAAACAGCACACAATCCCACACCGATGTCACAAGATTGTTTTGTTTGGTGGTACTTCTGGGATTATGCACACAACCTGGCAAATAACCGGCACACCATAACAAGAAATATCTTCAAATCTGGTTTTACAAATCAAACAAGTTCTCTTCCACAGTATAAAGAGAGAAGTATGTTTAAGCTTTTATGGCTGGGTGAATTAAACAGAATATAAAAACAGGGGGGTACAAATGACTCCACTATTAGAATTCAAAGAGGTTGGCAAATCCACAAATGCTGTCAGTAAAAGTTCTGCATGTTACCAGCAACACTGCGTGAGATAAGACGCGAGGTCGCTCGTGGGACAGCGAGACTCCAAATCAAAACGCTGAAACAGGGCAGGGCAGGGCACACCCAGCACCAACAGATCAGTCCAGGGTTCTCTTATAAACTAGAGATTCATTTTCAATCTGCACTGCTTTCCAGCTCTCAAGACAGACATTATTTCACACATTCTTACCACATGCCAGGAAACTAAATACATTAGTCAAACCTGTAGAAAAATAGCCCACCTGGGAGAATGCCAATTAAAAAAATAATATGAAAGTAATGTAAAATAAGCTGGACATATTATGATGGCCAAGAGATATTGTATATATCACAAGACCGCCACATCAGTGTATGGAGTGGACAAAGCATGTGGACCCAAAAAAAAAAAAAATAGCGCACAGGAATGGTCTGCTGGTGCTAGCCTGGCTGGCTCTGGTGAAGCTGATGCTCTGGTTCCCTGGCGGGCTGCTCTCCTCTTTGTGTGCCTGGCCTCCCTCACTGGGGAAGCTGCAGCAGTGTGCTCTGGCCTCCAGGCAGGTAGGTGATATTGCGGGAGCGGGACAGCTGGAAGGCGATGTCCTCGGCCGCCTCCAGCTTGCGCAGCTCCACCAGCCCGTCGCCCGCCGTGGCCAGTGAGTCCGCGATGAGCAAGGCCGCCTGGGAGTCTCCCTCTGCCGAGATGATAGTCGCCTGCTTCTGTTGCTCCGCCTGGGAAACAACAACAGTGACACGGCTGTCAGCACAGCGACAATCACAGAGTCAGGGTTACCACTGCCAGGGGCTGGAATCATACTCCCTTGGCACAGCTGTTTGATCCATGCCTGCTTTTACTAAACAGTTTAACCCTTTACTGCTCCGGCTATGTTCCCATACCTATTTAAATATATTGGACACCAGGCAGCAAAAAGTTAATGGTGAGATTTATTTTTAGTAGTACTGGAATATATATTTGCATAACAGAACAAATGCTGCCTGGAATACCTGGTTTGCATAATAAAGGTGAGAGAGATGGAAGCACAAATTAGTACACGTTAAAATCATGTTATGCCTTTATTATTCAGACTAGCATCGTCGCTGCTGCAGTCGGTAGGAATACTGACATTGAAGCAAAACGACAAATATCTTTTTGATATGCTTCACAGTTAAATTGCGTGTTATGTGAACGAATCAGAACGTGATCATGTTTGAGAACCTGGAGGTTCTACAGTAAAGCTGGCCTGGTTTGTTTCAGGGCAGTTTGTAATGCCGAGGTTCTACTGCAATGCTGAACTTGCCCCGTGGAGTCACACCCACCTTCTCCACCACGAAGCGGGCTCGCTCTGCCTCCTGCTGGGCCACCTGCTTCATCTCCACAGCCTCTGTGAACTCCTTCCCAAAGGTCAGGTGAGTCTGTGGGTTCATTACCTTAACGTTAGTATTTACAAATTCACCACGAGCTTGACATACTTCTAGGAGATCTGCTAAACCAGCTGTGATGAAACCTGGTAACACCATTCTTTAAGTTGGTGACAGTATTAGAGGCTGGGTACAGAATGTGATGGACCCTGTGTGTTGCTGGTGACAGTATGAGAGGCATCCTCATACATATAACTCTAATTCTGCATTTTTCAGTCGTATCAGTGATGTACACTTAGCACCCACTTAAGTAGGGAGATGCAGGATGAAAAAAAGAAGTCTAAAAAGACCCAGGAACCTGAGCAGTAGATTCTCACAGGAGATGCAGGATGCGCGGAGCTCCGCTTCTCTGTGCATCGCGGGTACGTACCAGGGAGACATCGTCCAGGATGAGCCCGAAGGTGGCGGCTCTCTCCATCAGGTCCTCGTTCACCTGCCGAGACACCAGCTCTCTCTGCGTGATCAGCTCCCCCGCGTCGAAGCGAGCCTAGGGAAGAGGAGGGCTGCAGAGTCACTCCACAGCATATGACAACAAAGCATAAACTCTAAAAAACACTGGTGCACTTCACAAGAAGCAGCAGGAGCTTATAATAACACTTGCAATGAAGACTCAGGAGATCTGAGGAGTGTTGCTGCTGTGGCTGCATAATCTCAACCTGGTGAGCTGGAGAAACACTGCCCTTACTGAAGCAGACAGGACTTGAAACCCACTCCCTTATAGCTGTGTGGACAACTAACAGGCTCTGGTGAGGCACACTCATGCTGTGATGAAAGTGCAATGGGTTCAGACTCACCAGGGGTTTGATGGTTCAAACTCCTGGCTCATGTCAAGTCATTTTGACAATTCCTGAACCGGGGGGAGTTCTGAAAGCAGGACTGGGTGCATGGCTTGCTGCTGGTACCCCGGCATGGCTCTTACCACGACAGACTTGAGGACCTCCGTGGTGATGGAGGGCAGCACTCTCTCATCGTAGTCCTCCCCGATGCTGGTGAAGATTCGGGGCAGCTGGCCCGCCAAGGGCCTGAACAGGATTCTCAGCGTGATGTTCACGTTCTGCAGATCTGACAGAGGAGCGGGGTTACACTTCACCATCATCTGAGGGCTTTATTCAGCCAGCTGATTGGCTGAATTGTTCAGAACTGTACCAGCTAAAAACACTGAGGGCAACACTCTCAAAGAACCATACCAAGTTAACATCAAATGCCTCAGTTGTTTCTCGTTAGTTCTGCAACAAGAGCAGCAGGTGCAAACATGTGGCAAAAGCTTTATGAATACGGCTCTGATTGTCTAACCAGATCAAATTCAAACCTTCCTCTTTACACCTAGAACAATGTGCACAGGCTAGCTGCAGGCTGCCTTCACTTGCATTAAACTCACGATGAATCACTGCTCCTATTGCAGCTTTGACCTCACTAAGCTCTTTGTATTGCAGATGCTATTCTATTCAGACTTTGCTTGTCATCCATATTCACAACCCTTTTCTCACCCTGTGCCAAAGTGAGTAGGCAGGACAG